>NC_087070.1:16032913-16258995 GCF_963678635.1 Symsagittifera roscoffensis | reverse complement strand
CACGCGTGGTTTTTTTGCAAAAAAAATATAAATGCAGCTTTACAGGGTTTGCTTTGGGAGTAACAGGGCTTGAGCAATTAAAATTGTCTGGAAATTGTTAGTTTTGTTGAAAAAATTTTCAAACATGCTTTGAAACACGTTTTGAAACACACGTGAAAGATACACATTTCGAAATACATTTTGAAACACGCAGGAACGATGAATGATACATGGACGCCAAAGAAATGAAAGATCTATGATAGATCTCTGAAATGCAATGCAACTTCAACCCGGGAGTCTATTTGCGTATTACTTGCTAATCACATGGTAAGTTATTGCACAAATAGGCGGGCTTGGTATATAAGCTAGCGTGCAGAAACGATAAGATAAGCATGTTTTATTAGCGTCTTACCCGTGTCGAGTAACTGGACTATGTAGGGAATTTCGTGGCCAAAGTTTGTTATGTTTCCACTTATTCGATCGAATAAAAAAGAGTTTCAAGAGTCACCATCTAACCATTAATTCAGATAAAGGTCGTGTTTTTAATATTAACCGCAAACAAAAAAATCATCGAACTTTTGATAGAAAAATTGGTAGCCGCACTATTTAGACCAAAAGTTCCTGCAAATATCTTGGCGTTATTTTAGAAGAAAAACTGAACTATAAAGAAGATAAAGATAAGTGGAACCTGTTCTAAACTAGTATTTATAATTGGATATAAAAACAATTATATTATTCGTAAAACTATTACAACAAAATATTACTAAAAAGCCAATCATATTCCATCTATAACATTGACACTTATTTCTTAGTGCTGAAACTACTTGTAGTTTCAGCACCAGAAAAATTTGAATGAATCTTGGACTACAGTTGTTCTCCTTCTGAATAAACTCCAAGAACTAACTCGTGAAAACCAGTATAAATTGGATCTATTGAGACTAAGAGATATAAGAGTAAGATTAAAATTGGTATTAGATTAAGAAGTTGCAAGAATCTATCTGGCCAAAAATAAGATAGCGTGACGAACAGACGGTGTACCTCATCTGAAATTACTCTATGAGTACAGACCAAAGGTCATAACTCATCAGACACTACTCGACCTAATTTCCCAAATAGATTTTTTGCCGACGAGAACCCTTTGTAAGTATAATTAAATAATTAAACCAATGAATTTAAAACCATACTAACAATTCTTTATATATGTCTCACTTTTCTTTTTTACATTTCACCAATTAATCATCTAAAACAAATAAAAACAAATAAAAATTGATAGTCGTTTCTATAAAAATTTCAAATTCAATCTAACAATCTAACAATCTAAGTAATTGAAATACTAAGATTTTTCTTTCCAAAGCAGTATTTTCATAAATTTAAAATTCCATAGCATTAAATTAATATTCCTATGTCGTAAATTCATAAAAAATGCATATAATTTAAAGAAAGCTAATTTTTTACAAGACGCTTCTTTTATGAATTTGAACTCCTCGTACGCCCAGGAATCACACACTCTTCCGACAATCGCACAGCTCGCCCACAAAGAATTGTTTAAATAATGAATTTCAACTTTTAACTTTCACTGATAACAACTCTAACTTGTTTTCACACGTCTCAAACTTTCATTTAACCCAGCTGAAAGGAATTATAAAAGTAAGCTAAACTAACCAACGCAGCTTACTAACACCACAAAACCACAAACTAATAGCATGGCTAAGAAAGAGAGTCCCACGTTACCCGAACCGAAATAAACCCAGATTAAAATTGGATAAATTACTCTTTTGAAAGCCGCCTTCAAGTTTTCTTGAAACCAAATAAAACACAAAAAAGTCGAAAGACAAAACTGAAACAATTGATTCTACTTTTAAGAAAAGTACACAACCAAAACAAAAAAGAGAAAAACACGCAATGAAAATGTAACAAAAGGTTCAACATATGAAGAGACTCTGCACAAAGAGACCATAAAATATAGCCCACTCCTCGCCTCACCAACCAGAGGGACGTCCTGAGCATGCTCTACAGCCGGCCTCACCCACCGCGCTACAACCAAACTCTATTTTTGACTAGAATGGCTCCAGAATGAGCAACTCTTTTAAATAACCAAACTAAAATAAAAAACGCTTTTGCGATAATAGCTAATAATAAATCATAACTAAAAATAAATTTTAATGAACAAATTGTAAGTATATAAATGCAGTATGTAGAATGGCAAATCTATTTGGTTTGTTGCGGAAGTCATTAGCCTCAAAGGATTTTAAGTATGGGCACAACATCGCAGCAAAAGAAACCAATTGAACCAGACCAATGGCCATCTCGATGTCGATCTCACATACCGATTCCAGTCGAATGGCACTTCACACGGGAGAGTCAAACTTCACCCTGCACGTAGTCTTGCTCCAAACTTAATGAAAATGAGACATCATTGACACAATCACCCAACACTACCCACGATCAACGAGACCCATCTTGAAACACGAAGAAAACAGTCTTCTTCCATCTACACGAACAACTACATCTCTCCTCTCTTCAGGAAGTCACTGCTCAAAACGCCCAAAGAAAACTAAATCACCCGTCCTTCACTACAAAAACAATTAAAAAATAAAAACTCTCTAAGCCCCGAATAGTTGGGACCAATTCTAAACTAGTATTTTTGAACCACTTATATTGTTGATAAATTACGTCTATAAAATATTATTAGCTAACCAATCATATTCCATCTCTAACATTGAGACTTATTTGTTTCAGCACCAGAACAATTTGAATAAATCTTAGAATACAGTTGTTTTCTTTCTGGATCAACTCCAAGAACTAACTCGCGAAAACCAGTATACACTAGATCTATTGAAACTAGGAGATTAAGAGTAAGATTACGATTGGTATTAGATTAAGAAATTGCACGAATCTATCCGGCCGAAAATAAGATAGCGTGACAAACAGACGGTGTACCTTATCTGAAATTACAAGCCAAAGGTCATAACTCAGTTTTTCAGTTAGCTTGGATAAAAATATGCCTCAATTTCCTTTTTCTCGTTTGGTGGAGTTATAAAAAATCTCCAGACCCTCCTAAAATCACAAAACACCACTTTTCGGGTCCCAAATCCAATTGAATCTAAGTTCGCACAAATATATACTACATATACCAGTCTACAGAATTGAAAACACCATTCCATTTTCACTGTTCACGAAACAAATTTTCATTGCAAATTGTTTCTAAACTACATTTTGATGAATTGAGAGAAACTGCGCCTAAATGTTTTTTGAAAATAGATGACATAACGCAACGGAGATCAAATCGTCAAACTGCAAAAAATTTTATCCCATCAATTTCTTCATTTACTAAAACTGGAGCTCAGGCGCTTAAAGTTCGGTTAAATGTTGCATATAACTTTGCACAACAAAATTAATTGATTCCTCAAAACATAGAAAAATGGCTCATCTGGAGCTTACATGTTTTTTCAAATCTTTTTCCATAAACTATGTTTTTCATAAGAAGCAAAAGTTTGATTGTTTTTAAAGCAGAATTAGTCCATTTTGAGTTAGGACCGATGTGGTTAACTCAAAGAGTAATTTCGGATAGGGTACACCGTCTGCTCGTCACGCTATCTGATTTTCGGCCGGATAGATTCGTGCAACTTCTTAGTCTAATACCGATCCTAGTCTTACTCTTATACTTTCTAGTCTCAGGGTGTTTAACTAGTCTCTGCAAGGCTCAATAGATCTAGGGTATACTGGTTTGTTGCGGCTGCTGAAGTTCTCTTGGAGAGACAACTAATTTCTAAGTTAAATTCAAATCTCTCTGGTGCTGAAATTACAAGTAATTTCAGCACTTACAAGTAAGTGGGTTGTTAGTTAGATGGATCATGATTGGTTAATATTAAACACTTTACAGTGGTAAAATATCTTATTTATCCAATCATAAAATATAGTTTAGATCAGGTTCCACCCATCCGGGTTTTACAGAGTTTTTAGAATTATCTTTCTGCAATTCAAAGGATGGATGATGAACGTTGGTATTTGGCGAACATCATATTCTTGTCCGGTTCCTCTTGTTAAAGAAGTTCCAGGACGCTGGAGATAGGGACATCAATCGTTGTGTCGTCTTGTGACAACGACTGTGTTTCCCAATGAAATCAATCTGATTTCAAAATGGTTTGCTATGACGGGTTTTTCTGTATTATGTAGAGAACTTGTTTTGTGTTCAACCTCGTCTGGGAATGGCGTGGAGATCGTGTGTGGAAGGGATGCCTCGTAACTCGGATCTGTGCATATATACTTGAACATCGAGGTGGTCCTTGGTCTAGTTCAATGAAGTCCTTTTCTGTGAAGTCAAGTCGTACTCTAAATCCTTTGAGTTGTGATTGTGGACGGCATATTGGTTGTGGTTAGCCATTCTTTGTTCGAGTGTGATGGGATCATTTTGTCTTTGGATGTTCGTCTTTGTTGTTATGTGTTGATCTTTATACTGCAGATATGATTTACATTTTATAAAATTTTATTAGTTCGGTTTTTTAATCATGAATTTAGTTAGTTGTTTTCACAAAAGCATTTTGTTTTAGTTCGGTTATTTTGAAGAGTTACTCACCCTTGAGTACCTCTTATTAAAAACAGAAGTGTGGTCACAAAGCATGGATATAGCGCGGTGGGTTAGGCCGGCTATAGAGCATGCTCAGGACGTCCTCTCTGGTGGGTTAGGCCAGGAGTGGAAGTATGATTTCGTGCGGTTTCTTTGAGAGGTCCTGTTATGTGATAACGTTTTTTGTTGGGTTTATGTTGGTCTTTCTTATGTTTCTTTGGTTGTGTCCTTTTTTCAAAAATCAAATTGTTTTTGTTATGGATTTGCCTTGCGACTTTTTTATGTTTTATTATTTCTTTCTTAGACTTTATAATAGTCTTCAAAAGAATAAATTATCCAGTTTTAAACTGGGTTAATCCGGTTTGGGTACCGTTGGTTTTCTTTTCTTAGTCATGCTGTTATTTTATGATTGGTGGTGTTTAGTAAGCTGCGTTGTTTAGTTTGGTTTAGTATATAATTCCTTTCCAACCGGGTTAAACGAAAGTCTGAAACTTGTTATCGTGTGTTAGAGTTGTTGAGTGTGAAAACTTGAAACTTAAAATCATTATTTAAACAATTCTTCGGGGGCGAGCTGTGCGAGTTTGGATAGAACTCTTGTGCGAGTGAATGAAAATATCAAAAAGTTAGTACTGCATTTTCGTTTTATCAATTTATTACATAGAATTTCAATTTTACTGCTTTTTTGGGGGAAATCTAAAGTTATAAATTTTCATCGTAATTAAATTTACTGCTTTATGGGAAAACAATTTTTAAATTAATTTACTACAGTTGGTATTAATTGTGTCATATTATTTTGTGCAAAATATTAATGAAGTTTAGAAGAATTTTAACAAGTTTATTTTTTTCCTCTATTTTGCAGATAATCGTGGTATGAAGACTAGAAATGTAAAAGAAACATGAATAAAGAATGGTTAGTACTAATTTGAATTTATTAGTTAAGAATATTTTCAAATTATACTTACCTGTTAATCGTCTGGGAAAAAGCCGTGGGGAAAGATGTCGTGTATTATGTCCAAATTTGTTAGTAATTTTGCTAGTATGCGAATGATGTTTTTAGTTTGGAGCAGTGGCCAAAGCAATTGAAGTGCTTTAATGGTTTTTATTTCTTCGGTGCCTACTGCAAACTCATAATGTGTGTTTTGAATTAGGTTATATATTTTGTGATTATATTTAGTATTGTGAATAAATTCTATTATTGGGATTTCTATAGGCTGGATAAATTCATGTGGGATAAGGAAGGGTCTGGATTCTTCGGCGTTAAAGGTCTTCGTGATGGGACAAAATATATACATTTGTGTTACTGGGTCATAATTGCGGAGGATGCCGTGGAGGTTAGTATCCTTGATGCAATAGGTGAAATTAAGAAAAAATGGTGAAGTGTATTTCGAGTTAAGAAACTGAAAACGATGGTGTGGTTGTCTTGATGGAGTATGTAAATAGAAATGATTTTGTATGAAGCGATAGTATGTATATGTATGAGTGTGTTTAGTGCGTAACATAATGTCGTGTGAACAGTGCAAATTGCGTTCATGTGGTGCAAGGAAGTGAAAGGTTAGTGAAAATAACTGAAATTTGTCTTTAAAACTGTCGTAAGCTTGAATATCATTTAGTGTTTCAGAAATGATGTGATCATATTTTCTATCAAAGATATTAAGTGTGAATACATATGACGTTTTGATGAAAAATTTTTCTGTTAGTTGTGGGTTAGCGAAGCGGTCGTCATCTAGAAATTGGTCTTGATTAGTTCGGATGATATTATGGTCGTAATATTCTATTGTAAATTCGTTAGCACGAGGTGCAGTGAATGTTTTTGGTAACTTTTTATATCCTATATAAGTAAATTGTCTAGTTGTTAGTGTTGCGGTGAGTCTATATAGCATATCTTTATTCTTTTCTATATCGTTATGAGTACTAGATAGTGGCAGGCAAAGGGGATTAGTAAAATGGTAATATGCTGTCCAGTGAAGTGTGGGCTTTAAAACATGTTCATCTACAAAACTACGTGTGTCGTTAGTGTCGTTAGGTGTGTTTAAAGTATATTGTGGGAATGAGGGTAAGGTGATTGCTAGAAAATCTTTCGTGTTGTTGTGTTGTGGGTGATTATTATATTCGCAAGCTGTTCCGGGTTTGGTCGGGAATGGGTGATTTGGGAATTTTCGCTTAAAAGTGCGATAAGCTCGGTGAGTGCTATTCGATGATTCGGTGGATGTGGATGATTGTGCTAATGATGCAGTGTAAGCTGAGGAGGGTGTAGGAGTAGGTGGGTTTGAGGATTGTATTGTGGATGAAATTTGATTTATGGTAAGGGTGTTAGGGTGTATTAACTGTTGTTGTAGGGTGATAAAATTATCGAGTTCCTGGGAAATTTGGTGGTATCTGGAGAATTACTAGATGATCGGTTGGAATGAAAGGGAGAATAGGTTGGGGTTACTTGCGAAGCATAAGAAGGAGTGGAAACGGATGGGAGTGAATTATTTAGTGGGATTGGTTGAAAAGGGGGTTTTGAAAAAACTGAGGAGTTGGTTTGAAAATTATTGGATGGAGATGGTTCGGAGTCTGCAAATTCGTCAGTGGTTTCTATATTAGAGTTATTAAGTTGTGAAATGGAGTATAAAACTGAATATCTGAGTTAGTATCCGAATTCGTGCTTGATGATATATTAATGGTTGGGAAGTCGGGTGGTGAGAAAGCAAAAAGTGGGATTATTGGGATTGGAGTGTGGAGGTTGGTTGGGTGGGAATTTAAGCGGTGTAGGGATCCAAGTTGTCGGCTCATCGTGGGCTAAAAAAATGATTATTTTGAGACTGAAAAGCGGTGGTCTGGGGTTGTTCTATAATTTGTTCATATGTATTATCATTTTGTGAATGATGTGTCATTATATGTTGTATGGGACTTTGCGATCTGTTTGGTCTAAAATTTGGGTTATGTGTTTTTGCTAGGTTTCGGAAATTACGAGGGACTAAGGATAATGGATGGTTATGTGGTAGGGGTGGCAACTGTGGTGCGGTAGGTGTTACTTCTATGTTATTATATTCTTCGTCCTATGTGTTCTGTCTTGTCGCTATTTTTGTATTATATTCTTTTATTTGTGCGTCTAGAAGAATTATGTTTATTGATGATGAAAAAATTCCAAAAAATCCTGCAAATAGTATGCGTGCTACACTTGCTTGTCTATTCACTTGTGTGTGTATAGCGCATGTGTTATAGATTCCTTTTAAAAGTGAAAAAAGAAATCCTATAAAGTTAAACATTGCGTATAGGATGGTTAATTTTTCTAAGATGTAATAGGGCCATCCTAGAAAATCGAGAATTTCATTTTTTAGGGTATTAAAGCTAAAAATATTTATGGATGAAATATCTTGTGGTCTGTATTTTTCACCGTTTACATATATATAGTCTTTAATGTCTTTAAAATATCATCTATAATCTTGTGTATAAATATCTGCAAATCCTGCGGTTTCGGCAAGTTTTCGTAGATTTTGATCAATTGATTGTCTTTGTATAGTGTTCATTTGTGTTAATAGTTCTTGGAATTGTTGTGTTCTAATGTGGTGTTGGATATCTGATTTTGAAAATATTCCCATTGATTGTAAATCAATATTTGGATTACGAGCAATAGCTCTGATGCTTTCGGGTGAAAATTTTTTGAGTGATTGCATTAACGTAGATAATGGAGTAAGAAGATAATATTTATCTTCATCAGGGTTCAATTGTACTACATTGTGGCTATTTTCTGATCCACATGGGTCTGCGCTATCCCAAAAATATGTTCGTCTTGAAAGTGTGTCAACAAAATGTACCTTATTTTTATAAAATATTGGGATTTTTTTATAGCAGCGTTTATCTTCAAAAACATATAGTGGTGATACTTTTTGGAACAATTATAAAACCATAAAAAATTTCCTTCGTAGTCTAGAAAATTTGATCTATTTCCTGATAATAAATATCCTGCGTAGGGTATTTTTAATACTGCTAGTGCGAGTGATTGTAGGATTTGTGTCCTTTCTAATTCGCATAGTTGGTGAAGTGTTTCTGATTCGGAGAGTGACATTTCTTCAAAAAATTCGGTTAATCGTGTAGTCTAACTTCATATCTAAGTGGATATCATAGTGGATATTCACAAATTAAGTGTTATTCATTAGTGATAGTTCTTGTAAACGTGTGCTTCTAGTGTCATGTGGCTTTAGTTTTCCACCAGGTTGACCATTGTTTTTTTGAAAGTTAACTGGTATATATGATGTTCCTTCGCTTAGAGGGTGACCTGTGGCAAAAGGGTCAAATTTTATTTTTCAGTGGTCATGTCGAAATTTTTTTCGTATTCAACTAGTATTTCAGAATATTGTGTTTTGTAAAGTGGGTTCCTGTATTTGCATGCAATTTCTGTTTCTTGATATATTTGGAAACGTGTTAATTTATTTTCTATATTATGGAGAATTTGAAAATCAGTACTTTGCTGTCGTGATGGATGGACTTCTTCATATGGAATTGATTGTATTAAATATTTTTAGTGAAATTTAATCATTCGAGCGTGTATTTTTGCTACCTGAAATGTTGTGCATGTATCTTCGGGAAACCAAACAATTTTTGCTTGTGTCCGTGTTGTAGGATCACAATAACCTTGATCGTTTTTACAAGGTAATCTAATTCCTTGATAGATCATTGTGTTGTCGGATAAATCATGTGAGTTGTATTTTTTTGAATTGTATTTTCCAATCGAAAATCATTATTTCTTGATATCTTTATTTTTTGTGTCTGCTTTGCATTTTGATGGATTATTTATACCAATGGGTGTTATCCAGTGCTTATCGTGTATATCATAAGTTAATCTTCCGTTTGCGCCGTTGTATGGGTATTTTTCAGTTAGTTTTATATGTCCTTGATATCTTTCAAGTTCTGCTTGATGTACAGAATCGGCAAAGACTTGAAAATATACTAGTTTTCTGTCGGTGTGTTTATTTCTTGTGATATTTAGTCTGAGTAGGTCGTTTTTAAAATCATCGGGATTTAGATGTAGAAGTCGTTCTATATTACTTTGGTAGAATGATTCGTGGTCATGTCGGTTTTTATTTCCGTTTGAAACTTGTGAACAATGTACTTTCTTTTCGGAAAATGTTGCTGTAAGTTTATATCCTGCGACTGTTGTTGCTCGGACTTTTGAATACAATGTCGCTATTACATTTGTAGTTTCTATAGCTTGTGTTTTCGTTTCGCATTGTGGTACTTGATTTATTGCATATTTGTGTAGTGTTTTTTGTTCATTTTCTTCACAATCGTAGTGTGTTACTAATAAGTCCTGGGGTCCTGTGCGGGGAGAAGGATTTGTGTTTTGATCTGAAAATATTGGAAACAAGATTTGTTGAAATATCAATATTTTTAGAATATACATGTGTATGATAATCCTGAGTATGGGTTATAAAATGTGATATATCCAATTGTATTTTTGGTGTATCTGTCGTACTTATATATTACTTCAGTTGTTATAAATGGTGGTGGTAGCGATTGAGCTGTTATATTGGGTGGGTTTATTGGGTTGTTAAGTTTAACCGTGATTTCGAATTTTAATTGTAGACTATTTTGTTGGAGTATTTGAATGTTATGGTCACGAATGTCTTCGTGGATGTCTTGTCGATATTGTAGTCTATGGAGTGCCAAATTGTGAAGTCGGTTGCTTTCTGGGTGTTGTCCAAATAATGGTGAGGGTGCTGTGAACGTGTTGCAATCTAATCTTAAAGGGATATTTGTTGATGATTGTTCTCGATATCTAGCGTCGATGTTATTTGGAAAATTTAGGGGGAAAGGCGTCGGTGAAATCTGGCTTATTGATGGTGTTGATGGTAGTGATAATGTTTCTGGTAGTGATGAAGATTTGTTGTATCCGTAGAAATATCTATTGGGTCATTTATTAAATTTGGTTCACCTTGTGTGAATGAGTGTGTTGTCCAATATGGTAGTCGTGATGTTTGGTTGGGGGGTTAAAGGGATTGTCACGTATTTGTTCAGATGTTGGTGTTGAACCTAAGTAATCTGAGGGTATACTTGAGGTGCTACGTTGTGAAAGAAGTGTAGGGGTTTCTGGTAATGTGCTATTTGGGTTTTCTGGAATAATTGGTGGTGGAAATTGGGGTATATCAAAATGAACTCGGGGAGTTTGGAAATTTCTATTTCGTCATGGATGTATAATTTGTCTATTTATTTCAACTGTATTTTGGTTTTGACTAATGTTTCTTATTCTACTTAATTGTTGTGGTAATGTTGGGTACAAGTTATATGCTGGTTCACTTAGGGGTGCCTGTCGCTGAACTGGTTCTAATGGTTCAGATAAGCGAGCGTGTCGTTCTTCAAAAGTGAATGGGTTATCTTGGAAAGAAATTCGAGTGGATGTTTGGGGGTTTTGGGTAGTTGTAGGTATTGTCGGGTTTTCTTGGGATGATGTCGGTGAAGACTGACTGTGTGATTGTTGGTTAGCAATTTTTGAAGGTATTCTGATTGATTTTTCCTAGTGAAAAAATTTATGTTTATTTTAGTATTCTTCAAGAAGAGAAATAAAAGGATTGTTGCTAAGGCGAATGTGATTATTGCCTTTTTTATACATTTGCACATTGTCAATATTAGGGATGATAAAAAAGTTATAAAAATTACAAATAGTAAAAAAAATATCTGTTCTACTAAAAATTGTTCGTATCATTTAAATAAATTTTGGGTTATCTTACCTGTGAATATGGTCAATGATTTGAAAAAGTTGGAGATATATTTCAAATAGGGAGTAGAAAATTTAAAAAATGTTGCAAAAAATGTTAAAATTATTATAAAAGCTTCAAAGGTATCAAAGAGAAATATGAATAAAAGTTTAAGTATTGTGAAAAAGTTTAAGAAAATGTTGAAAATTGTATTGACTGATTGAGAGAAGAGCATTTAAGAAATGGTTTCTTGGTCGAATATTTTTTGTTGTTTGAGGCGAATTTCAAGTGTGGTCGAGTTATTTATTGATTTTATGACAAGTGGGTTGAGTTTTGTGAAAAGTTGTTGGGGGCTAATTTTATGGTGTTCGGGAGGTCTACTTTGCTTATTTTTTATTTGTCATGTGATCTGAGGTATTTTTGAGATTTTTGTACTTTAGGCTAAATTTATATGGTCGCATTTTTCCTCTAGGCTAATTTATCATTTTTGGTTGGGGGATTTTTGAGGTCTAAGTGGGAAAAAATTGTTGATCTTTGCGTTATTAGATAAGGGAGGGTTATGATATTATGGTGGTATTTATTTTAGTTGTCAAGTTTGAGTGGTTTGTAAAATTGTAAACCTGTAGGTTGTAAAATTATAGTTATAGATATGCCTGGAGTTTAATATCTTTCGTCTAATTGGTTGGTGTTATAGTTATAGAAGGTGACGGATTGAATGAATCCTATTGGCTAAATTTGAACTAGAATTGTTGCGCTTTTTGTTCAGCATGTTACTTTGAAAAATGAAGATTCAATATGATCGAGAGGTTCGAGGATTTTAAAATTAAAGTTGTTTTTGAAATTCAACTTTCTTTAATATTTTAGATTGTGGGATGAATGTTTTGTAGTTTTTACGTGGTTGATTTCTAAGTCGTGATGACTCTCTATGTTCTAATTTCTCGATTTGTTCTTGTGGTAAAGTTTTTTCAATCATTTTCCTATTTTTCCTTTCTTTTTGAGGTATTTTTTGATCTAGCTTTTTTGTATTGTTTTGGGTTGTAGTTGGTTTTGTGTTTTGTTTTCCATGATGAATGTCGTTTTGTTCATTTATTTCTTTTTCCGTATGTAGGTTATTTTGAATAACTTTTAAACTTGCGAAAGAATATAACTGAGTTAATTCGCGTAGTGCGTATTCTTTTGGGTAGTAAGGCAATAGATTGTTCTGATGTTGAACAATTTCTTTTTGTTTTGAATCGGTGATTTTATATGTTACGCCAGTGGGTTTGGCAATTATTTGGTATGGTCCTTTGCGAAGGGGTTGTAACTTTTTAGAAATTCTTTTTTGTGCATTAAAATTAGGTATTAGGACAAATGTTCCAACTCTTAAATCTGAGGCTGGTATAAAGCGTGAATTAATTTGTTCGTTAATGTTTTGCCTTTGTAACAATTTTTTTGTTACTCTTTGGTAAATTTCATTGTGTTTTTTATCTCTATTTAAAATCCATTCGGTGTGTGTACCGGAGGCTAATTTAAGCATTTGTGGGTGATGAAAATGATCTTCATCATGCGTGTGTAAAGGTAGGTTATAACAAACTGAGTCTTTTTTTGGTTGGCAATGACCTTGTGCATTTTTATGAGAGTTTGCTGTAAACATAATTGGTTTACGTGGCTTTTGATTAAAAATCATTTCGTATAGTTACATTCCTAGAGTTGTCGTAATTTGTGAATTATATGCTAAGGGGAATAATTTTACATCTGCTGACCATTCTCTGTATCTTGTATCATTTCCATTTATGATACATCTAAGATATTCTTGTAGTGAACGGTTCATACCTTCGACTAAACCGTTTGTCCAAGGTGCATGAGATGTACGTGGTTCATGTTTGATGTTATATAAGTGCCATAGTGTGATGATTTCATTATTTAGGAATTCTGTACCGTTATCTGTAACTAAGATTTCGGGTAATCCGAATTTAGCTATCCAGTGTTCATAAAGTGTTGTGTAAGCATAATAAGCATTACAATGTGGTACTGGGTTGATTGCTACATAATGTGTAAATGCATCAACAATTACCATAATGTAGGTGTTTCCTTCAGATGATATTGAAATTGGTCCTTTTGTATCGAATGAAATACGATGGTTAAAATATAAACTTTTTCCCTTAAAATCTTGTTTTTGTGCTATTTGTTTTTGATTTGGATAAGGTTTATTTAGCTGACATACTAAACAATCATTGCATAGTACTTTTATCCAAATTGGTGCATTTGGGAAATAAAAATTTTGTGTAAAGTTTGAATATGTTTTCTCTGATCCAGAGTGTCCTATAGTATTTTGTGTATGTGAAATGTTAAAAGCTATTAGTATCATACTTAAAGGGAGACAGGGAACTGTAGAATCATTTAATTGATATTCTAGAAGGTCTGTGTTTTCATTAATTGTTGTATTATTAAATTTTCGGAAATATCGGAGGAGTGTTTTATTTCCTAAAATTGTGATATCTGCTTTTACGGGCTTAGTTTTGTATTTCTGCCATGATTTTAGTTGTCTAATTACTGGGTCAAGATTTTGATATTTTTTCAAGAGTTCAAGTGTAATTTTATCTGTTGGAGGGAGAAAAATATTTTCAATTTCTAATTTAGATAGGGGAATTGTATCAAGTGGGTCATGGAGGTCAAAAACTTGATTTATTGTGTATTTTGAATCATTTGTTTTTGGTCCTGATAAATTTATTTTATCAGTTAAATTTTCTTTTTCAATTAACGGAAAAAAGTCTTTTTTATACGAGTGTTGTTTTATTCGTTTTTGTTGGGTGTTATTTTTTATCCATTGTGAGTATGGAATTGGTTTGAAAGTTGATGTTCCTAGTAGATCAACTTCGTAGTGATTATTTTGGCAATCTAAGTAAAGTGGGAAATGCTGTAGATTATTTATTTGTGATTGGTCAATGTCAGTTTTTACTGCATATTTGCATTCTAGTGGGGCTGATGTTTCATCTTTTGCAAGGTAAAATTTTATATTTTTTGTTATTTCAACTGTGGTTTTTCGTGTAAGTAATTCAGATGGTGTATTTCGACTTAATGTATCTGGTAATGCAAGATTTTTTCCTGCTGTCCAAACTATATGTAAGTTTGGAAATTTCATTACAATTAATTGAAATCTATACACTCGGTGATTGGGATTTAATTTTTGCGTAAAGAGAAAAATGATTGGTTTATGATCTGTGAATAGGACTGTTGGATGTTTTGATCCAAGTATCAGAAATTCATATTCTGTAAGTGTATAAATTATAGCTGTACATTCTCTCATTAGAGTTGAGAGTCGTAGCTCTCCTTGTGTGAATAATCGGGAATTTGCTGATATAAGATTCATTTTATTTGTACCACGATGTGATTTTAGTAATGCTGCGCGATGCCAAAATTTGAAGCATCGCACATTGCATAGAATGGTTGATTTGGATCTGGTATTGTGTTTGAAATTTGTTCAGTTAAAAGTTTTTTAATTTCTTCAAATCGTGTTTGATGTTCAGTGGTCCATTCAAAATTATTTTGTTGTCTGAGGATATTATAGAACGGTCTCAAATATAATTGCATTTTGTAAACGTAGTTGCTTAAGAAATTTAACATTCCAAGGAATTCTTGGATGTTTTTTTTGTTTGTTGGTGGTTGGAGTTTTTGAATAGCATCAATGCGTGATTTTAATGGAGTGATTGTGTTTCTTTCTATATTATGTCCTAAAAATTTAACTCGTGTCAGAAAAAATGTGATTTATCGGGGGGCGGCCTTCAGAATTTCGTTCTGAAGTATTTTATGGTAGTGCTCTAAAACTGTAAGCATTTCTTCTTTTGTCTGTGATTGCATAAAAACATCATCCAAATAGGTGATTGTGTTTTTCTTGAGTATTAGTGGTCTAAAAATTTTACTCATAAAAGCTGAAAATGCTGCTGGTCTTATGGAAATTCCATAGAATAGGCGGTTAAATTCATATTGTTGATTTCCAATAACAAATTGTGTTAAATGTCGTGATTGTTCATCTAGTGGCCGTTGATTGTATGCACTATTCATATATGCGGTTGTGAAGTATTTTCCGTTTATTTTTGTTAAGATAACTTGTAATGGTTTAATAGGCCAATTGCATTTCGATTCGTCAATTAGTGAATTGAGGTATCTAGCGTCTAAAACTATTTTTATTGATTCTCCTTTTGCTAGAATGATAACAGGGTTAATAAATGTGTTATCTTTTGGTTGTTCTTCTTTATTTACTGGTGAGATAATTTCGTATTCTTCTAAAATATCAAGTAATCTATTTACTTTGTCGTGTAAATGAATTGGCACTTTACTAGCTCTTTGTTTTTTGAAAACTGCGTCAGGTTTTAACGGGAGATGTAGTGATGAACTGATTTTCCCAACATCAAATTTTGATGTTGCGTAGACTGTTGAATATTTTAACAGTTGTTTTGCTAGTTTGTCAAATTCGATTTGTGTAATTTGTGAGTGTTCAAAATTAAACATCGTGAAAAAGTTTTGTTGTTCTTTTGTGTAATTTGATATATTGAACGTTGGTTTAAAATATGGTGTTTTTGTGAAATAATCTGTGTTTCTTTTTTCATTGCTTATTATGTTATTTATGGATAGTTCTTCGTCAAGAATTGTGGATTGGCAAATATCTAATATTTGGAGTATATAAATTACGCAATAGGCTATTTCATGTATGGGTGAGATTGTAGCGTTTGTTTTACAATATCCTACTTACTTGAATGTTACTATCCAATGTTACTTGATACGGTGTATTGTTATACACGTGTAACGAAATGATGTCGGATATCGTGTTTTTCAAATATTTTATAGATGAAATCGTGATTTTGAAAAACTTGTGAATAGGTTTAAATTCAAAGTCTGACATAAAAAGTTGTTGTTTATTTTGACTATTATCATACTGGTGAACTTGTTTTATTGAAAAATTATATATATTTCCTGATAATGATTTCAGGTGTTTCCGTTGTTGGTTAAAATTGGGTAAAATTTTGAGAAGAATGGTGGTTGTTTGTTTAATCTTTGAAAAAATGTTAGAGCTGTATTTTTTGTTTTTTGTACTTATCTTTGATTAGTATTTTACTATTTAAGATGTTGATTGTTGGTATATATTTTGATATAAATGGTATGCCAATGATATTGTGCTTAATATCAGTAATATAAAATATTTGTTTAAATGGTTTGCTTAGAATTTTATTTTGCTCCATTGTTCTTGTGGGGAGGAGGAATAATTGGATTTTTCCATAATTTACTAATGTTGATCCTTGTGCTGTTGCTATTTTACTAGAGGTTGCAAGAGGCGTTAATTTTGGATGTAATGTTTTGATTTCATTCCATGTGGGATTATTAATTATGTTTGATTCTGCTCCTGAATCAATTAAAAAATCAATTTCAAGATCTGGTGGTTGAAATTCTTTATTTCTTGGACTTTCTAAGAGAAATGGTATTGTCCAAATTTTTTCTCTGGGATGTTCTTTTTGTATATTTTGATAAATATGATTTGTGTTTGAACATTTTGTTTTGTCTTATTTATCGGGTTTAATTACCGTGTTAATTTTGTTTATTTCGTGTGCAGTTTGTGTAGTATTAATGGGTTCGATATAATAATTGTGAAGGAGTTCCAATTGATTTTCATATATATGTGATGTAAAAAGTTGTTCATATATGATAGATTCATAGTCGTTTTTGACTGTTATCATATTTACGGAGATGGTATTTTCTGTATCACTTTCTGTATCTGATGATCCACAGTTTATTTGATTTAGTTGTAGTTCGTTACTTCCTGTGTCATCGATACCTGGGGGGTCTGATGTTGTTTCTTCATTTGACTGTACTTGATTACTATGTCTTTGATGTTTTGGTGTACTACTTCTGTATCGATGTTTAGAATTATTATAATGGTTATTATTCCTATGTGGTGACTGGGAATAATTTCTTTATTGATTATTTTAACTTGAATTTCGATTTTGTGAATTGTTCCGTGATCTGTTTTGATAATTGTCATATGATCTGTGATAGTTTGATCTATTATACGAGTTATTTCTTGATCGATTGTTCGTGTAATTCTGATTTCGCTTGTTCGAATAACTTCTATTTCGATTATGTGAATAGTTTCTATTTCTGTTGTATGATGAGTTTCGTGATTGATTATTGGAACAGTGTTTATTTCTTGGGTTTGATTGGGAACTGTTCTAGAAACAAATTGTGTTGCATTGGAATTTGATCTCGAATAGTTATTTGGACTATTTGATCGATTATAATTATTTTGTGAAGAATTTTGTGTATTTCTTCGTTCTGGTGATCTTCCTCTATAACTTGAGTTATATGGTGATTGATTCCTTGTGTAATTGGTGTTGTTTGGAATTGGTTTTCCTGAACTGTTGTTACTATATATATTTTTGTTTGGTAGATTTTGATCTTTTTTCATATATTGATAGAACGATTTATTTGGTTCTTTATGCTTTTGAGGTTTATTCTGATTATCTTGTTGTTTTTGTCTACATTCGGAAATACTGTGTCCGTATCGTCGGCAATATTTACACCATTTTTTGAAAGATGGTTTGCCTTTAAAATTTGGATGTTTTTCATAATATTTAGTATTTCAGTGATTTTTTCAATTAGGTCTGTATCTGATTCCTGTATGTTATTTATATGTGTAGTGTTTGTTTCAATTCAATTAACATATTGTAGTTTTAGATTTTCTGTTTCTTCAAGTTTCATTGTGATTTCCGCTTGCCCTAGTTTATCTACTAGTTTTCGAAAATCTAAACCTGGCTCTCGAATTGAGGAAGGATGAGATGCTCTCTTTTTTATTGCTATTTTCCTTAATTGAGGTGTTAAGGTCATCATTAAAATTTCTGCCATTTTTGTGCTTTTATAGTCATGTGTATTAAATGAATATGCTTTTCGAACTAGTGTTTCGATACGTACTGCTAATTGTTTGATGGTATCAATTGGTAATCTGCAAATTTCATTACATAAAACTCTTTGGTGTTGTTTATTTCGTTCGGAGTCAAACATTTTTGAAAATTCTTGTGTAAATCTTTTCCAGTCTAATTTTATTTCTATAGGTAATACTGAAAACCATTTTTGAGCTGCGCCATCTAAGGTTGTTTGTATCAATGCTGTGCGTGTATGTATCCAATTTTGATGTAGTGGCGTATTAATTGGTTCAGGTCCTATATTTAAAATTAAATTTGCTGTTACTGCATTTAAATAATCTTCTACAGAATATTCAGGATCTGTTCCTGTAAATACCATCAGTGGTTTATTTGATGTTATTGATAATCCACCCATGAGGTATGGATTCATTGTCATCTGTAGTGATTCTGCGGCATTTGGCATTTGTGAAAAATTTGAAAGTTGATCTTTTGTTATTTCCTGTTGCTGAAGGTAATATGGAAGTTGTATTTCATTTTGCATTTGAGTTGGTTGATATGAGTGCATATTCATTGGGTTTTGTGGTTGAATAGGTTGAAAAGATTGTGTATTAGTTGGATTTGGCATATGTATTGGTTGTTGAAATCGTGTATCTGTTGGGTTTGGAGAAAAAATTCTATTATATGTATGAGGTCGTCGCGATCCTTGTGTGCGATATTCCTGGGTATATGGTGCAAAAATGTCTGGTTGTAAATAATCATCATCAGATGATAATTAATCCGTATGATGAGGTGCTTGCTTTTTATTTTTATTTTGTTGAGAGAATGGGTAAATTTCACTATGATCCTGTGGAGGATGTGAATTAGTTCGAAAATTTACTCAGTTGGTTGTTGTCATTGGGTTATCCCAATAGTGAGAACATACATGATTATTATTTTTTCGTGGGGGTTGATTTGTTCTTTGTTTGTGAGCATAATTATAATTATGTTCTGCAAAGGTGTTTCTTGTGAATGATTTTCCTGTTTTTGACGGTACTGTCATTGGTCTATATGTTTGATAATCCATATGTCAATATTTTGGAGCAACCAAAGGTTTAACGGTTGATTGTAAGGTTACTTGTGCCAGTGAAGTATTTGTATTTCTTGGTGTTGTTAAATTTGGGTGTATTGGTGAAATACTTTGTTGTGTAGTTGTTGTTGTTTGGACAATTTCTTCATTTATGAAGTGTGATGGTGTTTGAATATCTTGTTGTGTAAGATTTCTAGTTCCCTTAAGGTTTTCATTGTGTATGACGGTCGAGTTTAAACTGTTATTTCGTGTATCAGGTAAAAATGTTTTATAGTTTAATGGTGTTGCATCAATGGTTAGTGGTACTACTCTTACATAATCTCTGTGGTAAGATATTGTACTTATTGCTTGACTTGAGATAGATTGTGGGATATTTATAAATGTAGGATGAGACCATTCAGGGTCCCAAACGTAGTCTGATTGTTCTGTAATGGCAGTGTCATCATTTGAATTTTGAGGTCTGAAATTTTTTCTTGCTTGTGAAATTAAGTCTAAACTATGTGTGAAATAATCTATTATAAACCATGCCAAAATTTTTTGTAAGTCATGTTTTGTGTGTTGTGAAACATCGTCTTTAGTGAAATTCTTCTTGATTATATGTAGAAAAGTTGAAAATAATGTGATTTTATTTCGTACTTTTGTATGTTTGGATGTTTCAGCTGGTGAGATACTTTGAAATTCAGTTTTTTCTAATACAGAGATATAGGTATATATTATTGCAAAAACTTCATTAGTGAATATAGAGTTTGCTCTTTGTGAATTATGATATTGTATGCTTTTGATATATTCTAGGAATACTTTTGAAAATTCTAATTCAAGATCATCTGTTTGAGTTACATATTTACGATGATTCGTATTTGGTGTGCTGAATTCTATTGTGTAGATTCCATATTGTTGTGTTAAGTTACATATGTCTTTCAAATAAAGTTCAATAATTTGTCTTTTGATTTTTACATCTGGGAATTCTGCTTTGCATGGAATGATTCCGGGTTCAAACAATCTTACGAGTAAATTCTTGCAAAAATCATGTTGCCCTCTATTATCGGGTGCATCTATGAGGAAGGGGTAAACCTCTTCGTCATCTGGACTATCGTCACTTTGATTTTGGCTCATTTTTTCTTTTGATGACTGTTAATATATAGCCTTCGATGTGTCTAATTGGTTGATTCCAATTTTACAGGTGTACTGGTTTGTGTTTGTATTGCTTTTTTATTCTTCTTTTTCCTCTTTTTGATGAATTTGAAGTTGTTTCTGAATCGGAAAAATATAATTGATCGTGAATGGGACAATTTTTATCAATTGATTCTTTTAATTTGTAGAGTTCGTCTAAATTAATGGCTTCTGATTCGGAAAATGCGTTTCTATTTTTTGAAAATCTTTTTCGTGTGATTTGTCTTTGTTTATAATTTTTCTTTTTATTGTTTGTCGTTTTGTTCTAATTTATCCATTTGTTTGTGTATGAGGTGTGATGACAAGATCGTATTTTTTGTTATCTATCTCACTGTTGTGTAAAACGATTGTTTGCTTATTTCCTAGATTTTTGAATGACATAAGGTTTAGGATGAGGGATGCAAAAAGTTGTTAGGTATTTCTATTTTCTTAGACTGTTAGTCCTTACGATTTTTTGGTTGCTTAACCTGGTTCTTTTTATTTAGGGTTGGAGAGAAAATTATATCGATTCCGAAGAATGATTTTTTGCTTTCTCGTGGCTAGTCTAAGCTAAGGTGTTAACTTACTTAATCTTACTCAGGGGTAGTGATTGTGTTCAAGGGTTGGAGAATAGTAAATCGATCCACAAGGTTCAGGTATAATTAGAACGCAAGTAGTTCGTTAGATACTATTTTAAACTTACTAATTCTAAGATCTATCCTGGGTCTAGTAAGAGGAGCGTTCAAGTGAAGGATGAATAACCGAAGTGTTTTCACTGTTTATCCTAATTTGAATGGTTAGTTTTATTAAAAAGTTTCTAATAATCTTGGGTCTTTTTGAAGGTTTGGATAGTGAATCGACGTTTGAGGTCGTTAGACACTTGCTAAGTGGGTGGGGGAGAACAAAATTGTTCTTTTTGATCCAAGGATAGGCCTTGATGATCAGGTATTTAAATTTTAGTGAAATAGGAAATTAATTAAGATCCAAGGATAAGCCTTGATGATCTGATTTTAAAATTAAGTGAATTTAAGTTTAAAATAGTTTAAATTTATTTAAGAAAAAGATTTAGTATTTTAATGATATTAGTGAGCTTATGATTGCTGTTATGCTTAGGTGATGAAGCTGGGACAACAGATGATTTATGATTACTAACAATTTATTGTCATGCTACTAGTTTTTATTTTCATTTTCAATAAATATTTTTCAAATATGTTTTATATAAGACTGCAGAAATTAAGAAAACGATCTGAGATCTTTTTATCAATCGTTATTGTACATTAATAATTTTGCTTAGCGCCTGAAATGATCATGAAGATTGACTTCAAAATTTTATGTTTGCAGATGAAAATCTAAATTCATTGCTAATAAGATTCTAAATATAAAAGTTTGTGTTGGCTTTTGCCCTACGATCATAAAACTATTTGGTAAGTTTCTACTTTGTCGTATGTCGTCTCTTGTTCGAGGACTTCTTCCAATTATGGGTAGTTCTATTTTTGTTCGGAATATCGGCTCTGATCTATTGAGTCGTAGAGACATTTCGATTAAATTATTATCGTATAACATTTTGAAAATGTTTTGTCTAAATTCTAATCTATTTTTGGTTAGTTCTAAGCTATTAAGGTCTTATTCGAGACTTATGGTCGCACCAGATGAGTTAGGACCGATGTGGTTAACTCATAGAGTAATTTCGGAGTAATTTCGGATAGGGTACACCGTCTGCTCGTCACGCTCTCTTTTTTTCGGCCGGATAGATTCGTGCAACTTCTTAGTCTAATACCGATCCTAGTCTTACTCTTATACTTTCTAGTCTCAGGGTGTTTAACTAGTCTCTGCTAGGCTCAATAGATCTAGGGTATACTGGTTTGTTGCGGCTGCTGAAGTTCTCTTGGAGAGACAACTAATTTCTAAGTTAAATTCAAATCTCTCTGGTGCTGAAATTACAAGTAATTTCAGCACTTACAAATAAGTGGGTTGTTAGTTAGATGGATCATGATTGGTTAATATTAAATACTTTACGGTGGTAAAATATCTAATTTATCCAAGCATAAAATATAGTTTAGATCAGGTTCCAAATTCACTCTCACTCTATAATCGACTCCCCCTTTTTTTCGCTTTCAAGGACACCTTAAATGAGTAGAACTACACTTTGGATTGTTCCCTCCTGGCAGTGAATTTACTATCTACCAGGGGCGGATCTTGGATTTTCTCGAGAGGGGGGATTTTCAAAAAAAATTTCAAAAATTTTGTCCACAATTTTTCTAGGACAACCAAATTGATTTTTCGTGATCTCCCAAAGCTCTAAAAAGTCTCTGTTTTGGAAGTCTTTGACCACAAAATCGCGTTTTTTCGGGGCGCGCTCTCCCCTCAAAATTAGTATATATTGGCGCTAAAGGCGCCTTAAGAAAAACTCTAGGGTCCGTTAACAAAAATGGTTGTCTCAAAATAGTACAAAGGGGGACCCTTTGGGTCGGCAAGGGGTCATATTCCTGCGGGGAAAAGGAGACGTCCGCCCTCGTGCCCCCTAAATCCGCCCCTGCTATCTACTGCTTCTGGTAAACTCAAATACTCAAATATTCAGTGTTCGGTATTTTATTGACCCAACTCAGATATTTCATTTTTTTTAACTAAAACTGAGTATGTTTCAACTGCCCTGACAAAACAAGATCTTAATTGATTACTTATTTCCAATTAATATCCGTAATCTTAAGAAACAGGTGAGTCAGAGGTAAATTTCACAATCAATTTCACCTCTTCTATCACCTCTTCTTTTCTCAAAATTACCTCGTTTCAGACTAAACTAACCAGCTGAATTGATTTTTTGTAAAACTGAATTTTAAATTATTTGAAACGTTAATAATTCGTTGTTTACTCTGTGATTTCAATTTTCAACACTTCAATACATCACTGCTATTTTTATATTTTAAGACTTCTCCTTTCAATATATTCAACAAAATCAACGATAATGTTTCTACAAGGCTCAAAGCCAAATTCGATCCGAAATGTTCCGATTCTGTTCCGGAAAGTAGAATCTCATCCATAACGAAGAAAAGTACGAACAGCTGCAGAATCATCAGCTCCCCGCAGAATGTGGACACCCTCTGTAGGTGTAGATTTTGATCTCCAAAAATAGCAGCAAGTTCATGATTGAAGGAAGTTTCGGACTGAGCTGATTTGATAGAAGAAGTAACCAGCAAGTTGAGCAAATAATAGATAAATGGTGTTATGGTTAACAACACGATTAGTACAAGTGCAAAGTTGATGAAGGCGGTGTGGTGCATCGGTAAGAATGAAAATATGCCACTTGAGTGAATCTTTTCCAGTTCGATTAGCAGCAGAAGATCCAATAAGAACTGGCATAGTATCGCCAGAAGAAAATATATCTAAAATAATTAGAAATCTGATAAAAACATAATCTTAAAATCTCTGACAAAAATATCGTAAACCAATAAGTTAAGTTTATGGAAAATTCATTTAAACTGATGAATTGACTTTTTTTTAATAAGAGCAAACTGTTTTAAAAAAAACGTTTTAGATTTTCAATATCAATTTTGATAACAAAGATAAGAAAAAAAATATATTTCAATACCATAACTGTTTAATTTTCAGATTTATCACACCATTCAAAAAGCTTGGCGCCTTTGACTTTGACTTCAAAATATGATGATGAAAATTTTGCATCACCGGTGAAAATCTAATGTCATGTAGAAAACATTTCTGTACAAGTTCAGCATGTATTCAAAATGGCAATATATGAAACCTAATGACTTTTAAAAATTTGATATTCTACTAGTAGAAAAAAGTTTGGGCTTACCTGTGTTAGTACTAGCCATAGTTGAAAGCCGAGCCGATTGGCAATTAGAGCAAATAGGATAAATAAAAACGTTGATAAAACAGACAAGTTAAACTGATCGTTGAAAAAGGTTTGCCATTTCTCTGCATATAGTTTTTCATCCATTGCAAGCAAACGAACAAACATGAGCATTTAGTGAATGTAACTAAAAGTGCTTCGCGAGCTTAAGACTGGTAACAGTTTGCAAATAATAAAACAAACTTATAAAAAAAGACATCTGTGAATAAAAAAATTAAGTTGTTTTGAGTAAATGCAAATTATTTGTACATCATGTTTTGCGATAGATTTTTGTCAGTTTTTCAGGGACCGGTCAATAAAATTTCATCTTTATTAACTTTTGACAGACACTCCACAAAGTATACATGTAAGTTCGTCCTACAAAACAACCTGACAGCTTTTGTGCCATTTTATTAGGATGATAATACTGAATGTGACTTTAAAAATACAATATGTCAAACGATTATTATATGTCAAATAAAAATAATTTCAATTGCCAAACAATTTTTAAACAACTTTAAGTTTTGTCAGTTTTAAAGGGAAATTTAAAGGGAAATAATCTTTTACTTGCACTTCCAAACAAAACTGATGAAAATTAGCGCTGCTTTTTTGGATTATCTATTGAACTGATTTTAACTCCCAAATGGTAAAATTTGGAAACTTCCTTAACGAAAAAAAAATCAGGAGCATTTCTTTTGCTTTTGTTCGAATTGTGTGGTCTTTAAAAGTTTCATCAAACTTAGATTGTATTGGTAGCAAAAACCTTTGCCATTTTTGTATACAAAAGTTTTTGTAAAATGGCAAGATGCGAAACAAAAAAAAATGTTTTTAAGCTATAGTTAAAGGGCAAAGATCCAGCATATTGGTAAATTCAGTTTTTCAGTCTGCTATTTTTGACAAGTATGTTGTTGAAAACATCACAAGCTTGTTCCCATTATGTGGCTCAACACCACCCCCCCCCCCCCCCCCTCCACATTTGAATTTCAGTTTTGAAAAACGATTTTTACGTTATCATAAAAAAATGAAAGTTTGCATGGTGAACAAACTAACTTTGTGACCTTTTTTCTTCATATCTTGCATCATTACATCACACTTTCAGTCAAAAAAACAAGCAATCTTACTAAGAAAATTGAAAATTTGAAATGTGGGGGAATTATGAAAAGAGGCAGGTCTTCATCATGTTGCAGTCCTCTGATAGGTTGAGACTAGCTACGTTTTTCTAAATTCAATGATAAAACCGAAAATTGTTGGGAGAGAAAACTAAACTTCCCAAAATTTCTGCTAAACTTCCCAAGATCTAAAAAAACTTCATTGGAATACGAAATTACATACCAGGACGGTGCAACTACTATCCCAACCAGTTTTATCTAAGGTCTTTGAAAGGCTATCGATAAGCCTGGGAAATTATTTTGACTATCATATTGAGTTTTTTGAAGTCCTGAGAAAGTTAGCAAAACTCACGGAAATATTAAACTACCATCCCAACGAGTTTTTCCTAGACTCTAGTGAAGGTTAGCAGAGGTCTTGTGAAGCTACTGAAAAATTGTGTTCACACGACATTTTGTATGGAAGAATTGTTTTAAAAAGTTGTTCACTTGTTCACGCTGACACGTTTCACAGCAATTTAATACTTAAAAAAAAGTTTTAAATAGAATTTCATAGATTTAATTTTAGAAAAATCAGAGGGAAGGGGGACTGGAAAAGAGCACCAGACCGCAGGGCCGAAGTAAAACATTTTATCTTTTGTAAAAAGAATAAAGCAATTTTTGGAATGGTTGAAGACTTCAATCGGTTCCAACCGTGCTACTACCAGGTGGCATTTGATAAATCGCCACGAAGCTGCGAAGGGCTCGTTAAAAAAAGCCTTTTTGCAATTGACAAAAAACCAGGAACGCTAAATACTGTGCGTTTTTACAAAGCGCTACATTAAGTGCAAATCTGAATGGTCTATAGAAATGTATAACTAGCAAATTTTTTTTGTTGAAAACTTTCCTTTTATCGAGCACAGAAAGACTAGAAACAAACTTGAGTATAAAGTTCCGGCCATATTCATAAAATTAACAATAAAGGTTTATCAAATTATTAAATTCTTCAAATTAGTGTCGTTTTCCTTTGTACGTGGTGTTATGAAAAAACTATACAAGTTCGTGAATAAATTGTAAAATGTAAAAACACCAGCCAATTTTTTCATCCAAGTTGTTGCTAGTTTAGTGGCAAGTTCTGGCGGTTACTCCAGAGGCGGTTTTTACACTCTTTAAGGACGGTTTTTGCTAAGGGAGAACGGTGTAAATTGTAAAATTAATACTTATCCGACATGAGCTAGATTGGAACACATAAGTATGTACAATTTATTTTAAATAGCTAACCAGTATGAAAAATGGACTCTTAGGAAACAAATAACTTTACTTGCCGACAAAAATTTATTTCTTTAGAAGTATTTATTAGGAGAATTTTAGATAACTAAATTTTTTTGGTAGTAGGGTTACTTTGTAGATCAATTTGATCAATTTCAAGAAAAAGGTCCCAATAAAATTTTCCAGAGTCTTAGGAGTGTTAGTTTTTTCTCCACAACGAGTTTTCTGTAAAACCTTGAAAGATTAGGAAAAGTCTTGGGACGGTGCAACTACTATCACAACCAGTTTTATCTAAGGTCTTTGGAAGGCTATCGATAAGCCTGGGAAATTATTTTGACTATCATATTGAGTTTTTTGAAGTCCTGAGAAAGTTAGCAAAACTCTTTGAAATATTAAACTACCATCCCAACGAGTTTTTCCTAGACTCTAGTGAAGGTTAGCAGAGGTCTTGTGAAGATTAATTTCGTATTCCAATGAAGTTTTTTTAGATCTTGGGAAGTTTAGCAGAAATTTTGGGAGGTTTAGTTTTCTCTCCCAACAATTTTCTAGAGTCTTCGAAAGTTTGGCAAAGATTGGGAAGGTTAATCTATCATCTCAACGAGTTGATAAAGTTAATTTCCAAAACATTATTACAAATAATTGTATAGATTATCCCAACCCCACAAAATGGTAAATACTAACCATAATAAAATTTAGTAGAAATTAGAAACTTGATTCTTGCGAACCTAAACATTTTTTTACCAGCGCGTGTGTATAGCGGAAAGTAATTATTCGAAATGAAAGACATTGAAGCTTGAACTCTTTTCGTTAAGTAGTGAGATTGGATTCGTCGGTAAAAATAGGGGCGGGGTATTCTCCTCGTGTATTCGGCCACCTTTGTACTTAATTAGATGTCCATTTTTGTTGACAAACTCTAAAATTTTTCTAAAGGCGCCTTTGGTGCCAATGCATACTAGTTTTGAGAGGGAGTGCGCGCCAAAAAACGCAATTTTTTTGTCACAATTTTCCAAAAAATGCCTAAAAAACGCCTTTTTGGACTGTTTTGCCCAGAAAGACTAGAAACAAACATGAATATAAAGTTCCGGCCATATTTATAAAATTAACAAATAAAAGTTTATCAAATTATTAAATTCTTCAAATTAGTGTCGTTTTCTTTTGTACGTGGTGTTATGAAAAAACTATACAAGTTCGTGAATAAATTGTTAATGTAAAAACACCAACCAATTTTTTCATCCAAGTTGTTGCTAGTAAAGTGACAAGTTCTGGCGGTTACTCCAGAGGCGGTTTTTACACTCTTTAAGGACGGTTTTTGCTGATGGAGAACGGTGTAAATTGTAAAATTATTTTTTAACCGACATGAGCTAGATTGGAACACATAAGTATGTACAATTTATTTAAAAAAGCTAACCAGTATGAAAAATGGACTCTTAGGAAACAAATAACTTTATTTGCCCACAAAAATTTGTTTTTTTTAGAAGTGTTTATTAGGAGAATTTTAGATAACTACATTTTTTTGGTAGTAGGGTTACTTTGTAGATCAATTTGATCAATTTCATGAAAAAGGTCCCAATAAGTTTTTCCAGAGTCCTAGGAGTGTTAGTTTTCTATCCAAACGAGTTTTCTGTAAGACCTTGAAAGATAAGGAAAAGTCTTGGGACGGTGGAACTACTATCCCAACCAGTTTTATTTAAGGTCTTTGGAAGGCTATCGATAAGCCTGGGAAATTATTTTGACTATCATATTGAGTTTTTTTAAGTCCTGAGAAAGTTAGCGAAACTCTTTGAAATATTAAACTACCATGCCAACGAGTTTTTCCTAGACTCTAGTGAAGGTTAGCAGAGGTCTCGTGAAGATTAATTTCGTATTCCAATGAACATTTTTTTAGATCTTAGGAAGTTTAGCAGAAATTTTGGGAAGTTTAGTTTTCTCTCCCAACAATTTTCTAGAGTCTTGGAAAGTTTGGCAAAGATTGGGAAGGTTAACTTATCATCTCAACGAGTTGATAAAATTAATTTCCAAAACGTTATTACAAATAATTGTATAGATTATCACAACCCCACAAAACGGTAAAAACTACCCATAATAAAATTTAGTAGAAATTAGAAACTTGATTTTTGCGAACCTAAACATTTTTTTTACCAGCGCGTGTGTATAGCGGAAAGTATTTATTCGAAATGAAAGACATTGAAGCTTGAACTCTTTTCGTTAAGTAGTGAGATTGGATTCGTCGGTAAAAATAGGGGCGGGGTATTCTCCTCGTGTATTCGGCCACCTTTGTACTTAATCAGATGTCCATTTTTGTTGACAAACTCTAAAATTTTTCTAAAGGCGCCTTTGGTGCCAATGCATACTAGTTTTGAGAGGGAGTGCGCGCCAAAAAACGCAATTTTTTTGTCACAATTTTCCAAAAAATGCCTAAAAAACGCCTTTTTGGACTGTTTTGCCTGCGCGCAGAAAGATTGGTCAAAACAGAGAGTTTTTACGATTTAAGCAATTTGATAAAAGCAGCTAAGTTTCATGGGTTGCCAATTTTTTTTCAATAGGTTTAATTGCGCGCATTTCAAGTACACATTCATCGGAACTATAGTTTTCTCAAGCGCATTTTGCAATTATTACGAAATGATTATTTTTGATTTGTTCTATTAGCATGATTACTTTTATGCTGCGGATATTGAGCATCATTACTCTCAACATTTTGTCATTTCGCTTACTAGTGTTGATCTATCACATCGGAAAGCGACAAAAGGATCACTATCTAGTGTCAAAAAGTTGTTGTCATTTGACTCATTAAGCCACGTCTCAGTGAACCCATAATTTTTTTCAGTCCTCGAGTGTTGACTTGTTTTATAAGACTAGATCTCTTTCTGTATTAACTCATGCATTTTACTTTTAGAATTTTTAGGCTTTTTTGTAACCTCATAGTTTCTCCGGTATGTCACAAAAACTTAAAATTGGACCTGGGTTAACACAAACCCAGGTCCAATTTTAAGTTTTTGTGACATACCGGAGAAACTATGAGGTTACAAAAAAGCCTAAAAATTCTAAAAGTAAAATGCATGAGTTAATACAGAAAGAGATCTAGTCTTATAAAACAAGTCAACACTCGAGGACTGAAAAAAAATTATGGGTTCACTGAGACGTGGTTTAATGAGTCAAATGCAACAACTTTTTGACACTAGATAGTGATCCTTTTGTCGCTTTCCGATGTGATAGATCAACACTAGTAAGCGAAATGACAAAATGTTGAGAGTAATGATGCTCAATCCTAAGGTATTGGAACCTAAACTACGCACAGACTTATACTTGCTCCATCAGAATTATGACAGCGACTGAGTAGAACCTGAGATACAAAACTGAACGATCAACACTAAAAAACCTTTCTTACAATTCAAAGAATCTGGCTAAACAGAAATTATCGAACAACTTGCTTTATCAATTGATTTTGCGCAATCATTTAAATCAAACATTTCTTTTAACGGAGATTATAACATTAATTATTTAAATTCCAAAGGAGGAGATTCTTTGGAGATATTTTTAACAGCCCATAACTTAGAACTTACCGATCAATCAACACCAACACATTCAAAAACCCCAACTGATTATAATTTTACAGACTTACCGACAAGGGAATTGAAAAACAAACTTTTCAATTTTGCTCTTCTCCTCAAAATTGATCATTTAGCTACAATTTTAGCATCTAAATTATAGACAATTATTAAATCAATGCTGTTGAATTGTAAAGTTTATGATCAACCAAAAGAATCAGAAACCAAGTTTAAAATTGCCATTAAAATTTTTACTGGGGAAACATTCTACAGGCAACGAACCCAAATTGAAGGATGGGGGATTTTGGGAAAAGCAAAAAAAATGTAACTCATAGTTTCATGAGCAACAGAGATAAAATATAGTAGGCATCAACAGAAACCATTTGGGTCTCACTCCACCAAGGTGTACCGCAAGGTACATTTTAGGAACCTTAACATCATACACAATCTACTACCAGCATACAAAAATCAAGTACGAAAACCACACAATTGATGAAACTCCCTCTGTCGGAACTGAACAAGATCCGACTGCCGGTCCAAAGCCCGGATAAAGGAGGATGGTTGGAGAGTGGCGACCTCTGTAAAACCTGACATACCGGAGAAACTATGAGGTTACAAAAAAGCCTAAAAATTCTAAAAGTAAAATGCATGAGTTAATACAGAAAGAGATCTAGTCTTATAAAACAAGTCAACACTCGAGGACTGAAAAAAAATTATGGGTTCACTGAGACGTGGTTTAATGAGTCAAATGACAACAACTTTTTGACACTAGATAGTGATCCTTTTGTCGCTTTCCGATGTGATAGATCAACACTAGTAAGCGAAATGACAAAATGTTGAGAGTAATGATGCTCAATCCTAAGGTATTGGAACCTAAACTACGCACAGACTTATACTTGCTCCATCAGAATTATGACAGCGACTGAGTAGAACCTGAGATACAAAACTGAACGATCAACACTAAAAAACCTTTCTTACAATTCAAAGAATCTGGCTAAACAGAAATTATCGAACAACTTGCTTTATCAATTGATTTTGCGCAATCATTTAAATCAAACATTTCTTTTAACGGAGATTATAACATTAATTATTTAAATTCCAAAGGAGGAGATTCTTTGGAGATATTTTTAACAGCCCATAACTTAGAACTTACCGATCAATCAACACCAAAACATTCAAAAACCCCAACTGATTATAATTTTACAGACTTACCGACAAGGGAATTGAAAAACAAACTTTTCAATTTTGCTCTTCTCCTCAAAATTGATCATTTAGCTACAATTTTAGCATCTAAATTATAGACAATTATTAAATCAATGCTGTTGAATTGTAAAGTTTATGATCAACCAAAAGAATCAGAAACCAAGTTTAAAATTGCCATTAAAATTTTTACTGGGGAAACATTCTACAGGCAACGAACCCAAATTGAAGGATGGGGGATTTTGGGAAAAGCAAAAAAAATGTAACTCATAGTTTCATGAGCAACAGAGATAAAATATAGTAGGCATCAACAGAAACCATTTGGGTCTCACTCCACCAAGGTGTACCGCAAGGTACATTTTAGGAACCTTAACATCATACACAATCTACTACCAGCATACAAAAATCAAGTACGAAAACCACACAATTGATGAAACTCCCTCTGTCGGAACTGAACAAGATCCGACTGCCGGTCCAAAGCCCGGATAAAGGAGGATGGTTGGAGATTGGCGACCTCTGTAAAACCTGACATACCGGAGAAACTATGAGGTTACAAAAAAGCCTAAAAATTCTAAAAGTAAAATGCATGAGTTAATACAGAAAGAGATCTAGTCTTATAAAACAAGTCAACACTCGAGGACTGAAAAAAAATTATGGGTTCACTGAGACGTGGTTTAATGAGTCAAATGACAACAACTTTTTGACACTAGATAGTGATCCTTTTGTCGCTTTCCGATGTGATAGATCAACACTAGTAAGCGAAATGACAAAATGTTGAGAGTAATGATGCTCAATCCTAAGGTATTGGAACCTAAACTACGCACAGACTTATACTTGCTCCATCAGAATTATGACAGCGACTGAGTAGAACCTGAGATACAAAACTGAACGATCAACACTAAAAAACCTTTCTTACAATTCAAAGAATCTGGCTAAACAGAAATTATCGAACAACTTGCTTTATCAATTGATTTTGCGCAATCATTTAAATCAAACATTTCTTTTAACGGAGATTATAACATTAATTATTTAAATTCCAAAGGAGGAGATTCTTTGGAGATATTTTTAACAGCCCATAACTTAGAACTTACCGATCAATCAACACCAACACATTCAAAAACCCCAACTGATTATAATTTTACAGACTTACCGACAAGGGAATTGAAAAACAAACTTTTCAATTTTGCTCTTCTCCTCAAAATTGATCATTTAGCTACAATTTTAGCATCTAAACTATAGACAATTATTAAATCAATGCTGTTGAATTGTAAAGTTTATGATCAACCAAAAGAATCAGAAACCAAGTTTAAAACTGCCATTAAAATTTTTACTGGGGAAACATTCTACAGGCAACGAAACCCAAATTGAAGGATGTGGGATTTTGGGAAAAGCAAAAAAAATGTAACTCATAGTTTCATGAGCAACAGAGATAAAATATAGTAGGCATCAACAGAAACCATTTGGGTCTCACTCCATCAAGGTGTACCGCAAGGTACATTTTAGGAACCTTAACATCATACACAATCTACTACCAGCATACAAAAATCAAGTACGAAAACCACACAATTGATGAAACTCCCTCTGTCGGAACTGAACAAGATCCGACTGCCGGTCCAAAGCCCGGATAAAGGAGGATGGTTGGAGAGTGGCGACCTCTGTAAAACCTAGCCAAGAAACCACAAATACAAAATCGCACAAACCACAATCCACAAACAGCTACGCCCCCCGCGGGAACTGGGGCCTCCACGAGTGCCATCATGGAGGAAAATAGCGAAGTCGGCACAAAAGCAATAAACCATTCCAAAAAAAGTTCTACATATCTGTACGTGGAACACCCTTACCCTCCTCTCCCCAGAAGCACCTGACCTCCTGGACCAGTCACTATCGAATCACCAGATAGACGTGGCATGCCTACAGGAAACAAGAACCCAAGGAGAATCCAAAGTAGAAACCAAAGGGTACCAGATACTCACAAGCGGATATCAAGAGAACAAGGGTATCCATGGAGTCGGAATTGCAATATAAAAATGCTAAAAAAAATGCTCACACCGCATTTTGCATGAATGAAATGTTGTAAAACTTTGTTCCCATGTTCACATTTACACGGGGGAACTAGAAAACAGCCGATTGACTTTGTTATACCCATGATGATTGTTGCTCGAGGTGTATTTTGGTGGAATCCTTCGTGCCCGAAGGACCGAATGCGCGAAAATAAAAATCAGCCAATCAGGTTTCAGTAATCTAAAATTTGGAAAAAAGTAAACATTTCCAGGGATTGAATCCTGATATTGACCGAATATAAAAACGGCAAAATATGCAAACTTCTTAAATTGTCACTGACAGCCGCCGAAATGGAACAAATTTTATATTTTGAGGGCTCCCTTATAAAAGATGCAAATTATTGCTTTACTTAGTTCATTTTAATTGAATGGCAATTGCTTCTTTTTAAAAATTGACTTTCAGTTAATTTTGTTTTCGTTCTTTCGCTCACGAGTTTTTTGCCCATTTGGTCCTTTGCGCATGAGAATGGCCCCCATGTGTTTCTACCAAGCTCGACCAAATTTTGATTTGTTTCAACCATTCTTGAAATTTTGTTTTAACATTTTTAACCAAATTTTGATGTGTCGGCATTGTACTTAACTTTAAAAATACAATATGTCAAACGATTATTAAATGTCAAATAAAAATAATTTCAATTGCCAAACAATTTTTAAACAACTTTAAGTTTTGTCAGTTTTAAAGGGAAATTTAAAGGGAAATAATCTTTTACTTGCACTTCCAAACAAAACTGATGAAAATTAGCGCTGCTTTTTTGGATTATCTATTGAACTGATTTTAACTCCCAAATGGTAAATTTTGGAAACTTCCTTAACGAAAAAAAAATCAGAAGCATTTCTTTTGCTTTTGTTCGAATTTTGTGGTCTTTAAAAGTTTCATCAAACTTAGATTGTATTGGTAGCAAAAACCTTTGCCATTTTTGTATACAAAAGTTTTTGTAAAATGGCAAGATGCGAAACAAAAAAAAATGTTTTTAAGCTATAGTTAAAGGGCAAAGATCCAGCATATTGGTAAATTCAGTTTTTCAGTCTGCTATTTTGTTGCAAGTATGTTGTTGAAAAAATCACAAGCTTGTTCCCATTATGTGGCTCAACACCACCCCCCCCCCCCACCACATTTGAATTTCAGTTTTGAAAAAAGATTTTTACGTTGTCATAAACAAATGAAAGTTTGTATGGTAAACAAACTAACTTTATGACCTTTTTTCTTCATATCTTGCATCATTACACCACACTTTCAGTCAAAAAAATAAGCACTCTTACTTAGAAATTTGAAAATTTGAAATGTGGGGGAAATAGGAAAAGAGGCAGGTCTTCATCATGTTGCAGTCCTCTGTTAGGTTGAGACTAGCTACGTTTTTCTAAATTCAATGAGAAAACCGTTGGTTGGGTGCTGAATGATCAAAAAGATCAGGTCATTCAACAAAACAATAACTTGAACAAAATAGCCGATGGCTTGCAGTCAAGATCAAGTATTCGAATCATTATAATTTTTTGTTGTTCTCAAGTTTTTTAGTCGGAAACTTTCATCAATTTGTTTGCTCTTTGCAGCTTTTGCGATTTTAGTCCCTCATGGCACCCAATAGGTGCAATTCTTATGGGGTCAAGTTCGGGCTCTTTTCTAGTTTTCCACCCCCCCCCCCCACACGTGAAATTGCAAAAAAAAAACTACTGAAAAATTGTTCACACGACATTTTGTATGGAAGAATTGTTTTACAAAGTTGTTCACCTGTTCACGCTGACACGTTTCACTGCAATTTAATACATGAAAAAACGTTTTAAATAGAATGTCATAGATTTAATTTTAGAAAAATTAGAGGGAAGGGGGACTGGAAAAGAGCACCGGACCGCAGAGCCGAAGAAAACATTTTATCTCTTGTAAAAAAAATAAAGCAATTTTTGGAATGGTTGAAGACTTCAATCGGTTTCAACCGTGCTACTACCAGGTGGCATTTGATAAAGCCTTTTTGCAATTGACAAAAAACCAGGAACGCTAAATACTGTGCGTTTTTACAAAGCGCTACATTAAGTGCAAATCTGAATGGTCTATAGAAATGTATAACTAGCAAATTTTTTTTGTTGAAAACTTTCCTTTTATCGAGCACAGAAAGAATAGAAACAAACTTGAGTATAAAGTTCCGGCGATATTCATAAAATTAACAATAAAGGTTTATCAAATTATTAAATTCTTCAAATTAGTGTCGTTTTCCTTTGTACGTGGTGTTATGAAAAAACTATACAAGTTCGTGAATAAATTTTAAAATGTAAAAAAACCAGCCAATTTTTTCATCCAAGTTGTTGCTAGTTTAGTGGCAAGTTCTGGCGGTTACTCCAGAGGCGGTTTTTACACTCTTTAAGGACGGTTTTTGCTAAGGGAGAACGGTGTAAATTGTAAAATTAATACTTATCCGACATGAGCTAGATTGGAACACATAAGTATGTACAATTTATTTTAAATAGCTAACCAGTATGAAAAATGGACTCTTAGGAAACAAATAACTTTACTTGCCGACAAAAATTTATTTCTTTAGAAGTATTTATTAGGAGAATTTTAGATAACTAAATTTTTTTGGTAGTAGGGTTACTTTGTAGATCAATTTGATCAATTTCAAGAAAAAGGTCCCAATAAATTTTTCCAGAGTCTTAGGAGTGTTAGTTTTTTCTCCACAACGAGTTTTCTGTAAAACCTTGAAAGATTAGGAAAAGTCTTGGGACGGTGCAACTACTATCACAACCAGTTTTATCTAAGGTCTTTGGAAGGCTATCGATAAGCCTGGGAAATTATTTTGACTATCATATTGAGTTTTTTGAAGTCCTGAGAAAGTTAGCAAAACTCTTTGAAATATTAAACTACCATCCCAACGAGTTTTTCCTAGACTCTAGTGAAGGTTAGCAGAGGTCTTGTGAAGATTAATTTCGTATTCCAATGAAGTTTTTTTAGATCTTGGGAAGTTTAGCAGAAATTTTGGGAGGTTTAGTTTTCTCTCCCAACAATTTTCTAGAGTCTTCGAAAGTTTGGCAAAGATTGCGAAGGTTAATCTATCATCTCAACGAGTTGATAAAGTTAATTTCCAAAACATTATTACAAATAATTGTATAGATTATCCCAACCCCACAAAATGGTAAATACTAACCATAATAAAATTTAGTAGAAATTAGAAACTTGATTCTTGCGAACCTAAACATTTTTTTACCAGCGCGTGTGTATAGCGGAAAGTAATTATTCGAAATGAAAGACATTGAAGCTTGAAATCTTTTCGTTAAGTAGTGAGATTGGATTCGTCGGTAAAAATGAGGAAAAGTAGGGTGTCAAAATCCCTCAAAAAACCGGTGCGCCAGGAGTAGCAACCGCAGAAAAAATTGGGGACTCAGTCTCAAAACCAAACAATAAAAATAGTTTAACTAAAATGGTGATTATAAGGCGAACTAAAGATGAAGATCGTAAAAAAACCATATCAAGAGAGACCTGAAGACGTTACGGTTGCGCTTTTTCTACTAGGAGCTATAGTGTCAGCTACCGTTACACCCAACAGGAGCTGCCTACCAACAGCCCATTGGACGAGCGTCAAACCGCTGGTTGCTTCTGATTTGTCCTGACTATAAAACAGAAGAAATCTGAGTGGAGGCGAAACTTTGCGTCACAATAACATTCAAGTTTCATTCAACTTTGATAGCCTGGAGGATCACATTGCATTTTTGAGGCAAGATAGCCTTGCAACCCATCTTCGTTTACATTTTTTCGCAAACGCATTATTGTTCTCTTTGACAAATAAATGAACCTAGTTGGAGTGGGTATTTTTCAAGGGAAAATATTTACCGTTTTGTGGCGACTATTTTTATCAACTTGTTGGGATGATAGGTTATGTTTCAACGACTCTAGAAAAAATATGTGTGGAAAGAAATTAAACTTATCAAAACTTTTGCTAACCTTGCCTAGATCTAAAAAAATTTCATCGGGATAGCAAATTATTCTTTCTGAAACCTCTGCTATTTTTCGCAAAAAGTCTAGAAGAAACTCATTGGGTTAGTAAATTAATCTTCTCGAACTTTCAACTAACTTCCCAGGATTTATTTTTCATAAGAGTCTAGAAGAAACTCATTGGGTTAGTAGATTAACCTTCTCGAAGCTTCAACTAACTTCCCAGGACTTAAATTAACTTTCTCGAAATTTCAACTAACTTCCCAGGACTTAGAAAAAACTCTTTGGCATAGAAAACTAACATTACCAAGACTCTGGAAAAACTTATCGTGATCTTTTCCTTTAAATTTGATGAAATCGATCTAAAAATTATTCCCAACTACCAAAAACTGTAGTTATTCTAACTTTATAGTAAATACTTCTAAAAACTAAAGTTTTTTTGTCAAATAATGTTATTTGTTTCATTTTTTATTCTAGTTAGCTTTTTTCTGAAATTGTATATTGTATATTGTGTTTTAGTACCGATCTTCCAATCTAGTTCATGTCGGATAACTAATAATTTTACAATTTACACCGTTCTCCATCAACAAAATCGTTCAAACCGTCTCCAAAGTGAACACCACAGCTTGTCACCAGCATCTGTACTAACAAAAACTTGTATAAAAAATTGGTTGAAGTTATTGGTTGGAGTTTTTATATTTTTTCTACAAACTTGCCAGCGTATAACTAAAGTTTCAACGATATTCGTGTCCCGAGATGCTTTCCGGTGTAACTGAACCCTGTGCTGTCGTTTTTCCTTCAGGATGATCATCTTGTCATGTTGACCAGTCAATCTTCCCAATGGTTATCTAAGGTTGGTTCTCAATGGTTATCAAAAACATCTAATCTTAAGATCTCTAAAAATATTGTGTAAACCAATAAATTAAGTTTTTGGAAAATGCTTTTAAACTGATGAATTGACTTTTCGTCTAGAGTTGCAGAGGAGCAAACTATCTTATATGAAAAGGCCTTTTAGAATTCCAACATCAATTTTAATGACAAAGATTAGAAAAAATTATATTTCAATACAATATACCTGATTTTCAGATTTCACACCATTCAACGAACAATTGCCCCACTTGGCGTCTTTGACTTTGTCATCAAAAAGTGTCGGTGAAAAATTTGCATCACCATTGAAAATCTTATGATGTCATCAGATGATGATTTAAGGGCGGGATATTCTCCTCGTGTATTCGGCCACCTTTGTACTTTATTAGATGTCCATTTTTGTTGACGAACTCTAAAATTTTTCTAAAGGCGCCTTTGGTGCCAATGCATACTTGTTTTGAGGGAGAGCGCGCGCCAAAAAACGCAATTTTTTGTCACAATTTTCCAAAAAAAGCCCATAAACGCCTTTTTGTACTGTTTTGCCTGCGCGCAGAAAGATTGGTCATAACAGAGAGCTTTTATGAATTAAACAATTTGATAAAAGCAGCTAAGTTTCATGGGTTGCCAATTTTTTTCAATATGTTTAATTGAGCGCCTCTCAAGTGCACATTCATCAGAATTATAGCTTTCTCAAGCGCATTTTACAATTATTACGAAATGGTTATTTTTGATTTGTTCTATTAGCATGATTACTTTTATGCTGCGGATATATTAACCCAACCCCAGGTTTAATTTTAAATTTTTGTGACATACCGGAGAAACTATGAGGTTACAAAAAAGCTTAAAAATTCTAAAACTAAAATGCAAGAGTTAATACAGAAAAAGATCTAGTCTAATAAAAACTAGTCAACACTTGAGGACTGAAAAAAAATTATGGGTTCACTGAGACGTGGTTTAATGAGTCAAATGACAAAAACTTTTTGACACTAGATAGTGGTCATTTTGTCGCTTTCCGATGTGATAGATCAACACTAGTAAGCGAAATGACAAAAATGCGCCGGCCAATTTGGCAGCGTAGCTTAACTGTTGGCAGCAGTAAACTAATTCCTTAACTTGACCTAAATTTTATGGTGAAAAGGCAGTAAATTGAAATTACTCTCAAAAGGCGGCGGCCGTTTCTGGGCAAAATATACCAAATGATAAATTTTCAAATTTTGAAATAAGAAAAATGAAATTAGAGGGAACTTGGTGTACAGAAGATATTGATAATGAACATTTACAATTAAGAGTGTTTTCAACCGCAGAAAAAAACTCATTTTTCAAATTTAGTAATGAACGCTACGTCGTCTTCCTCGAAAGGGCAAAGGAAATTTCAAAGAAAGAATACGAGTTAATTTTCAAAGAACAATTTTATTTGAGTGAGCTTCAACAAATCTCTTGGTGCATTTCTACAAAACAACAGTATGGTACTGTGAGCGATTTGAATTTTGCTGATTATGAAAACGTATTCGACTATTCGTTTGATTTTACCTCAAAAAGAGTTGATAAAGACTTGGAGAGAAAAATCCGTCTATGTTTCTACAAGCTATTAAAATACAAAAAAATTCCGGTGGTTTATTTAATTATTTACCACCGTTATCTTATGAGACTAAATGGTATTTGCAAGGTCACTTTTATTTCCACTGGCTTGAAATTCAGCAGGTTGTAGAGGTGTTGGAAAAAAAACAATGAAATTGCAAAAAAGCAGAGTAACTCCTATTGATTTGAAAATAATTCACGAAATTTATACGTCTTTGAAACAAACTTATCCTGATAATTCTAACCGATGCAACTATTTTCTAGCTGCATGTTCTCTGTTTTTTGTTAGTTAGGATAACCTTAACTACGACATTTCTGATAACCTTGGCAACTTCTAGTAGTTTATCATTTACTAGAATGCTAGGCGAGAGATCAGTTGTGCTTTACGTGGAAGGCTTTCGTTACAAGAAAAACGCCTTTGTGGTTAAAGAATTAGCAATAGCAACTTCAGACTACAGCGATCGACTCATTTTCTTACCTCCAGTGAATTTCAATATACTACCAAAACTTGAACAAAAAGCTTACAACTGGTTAACAAATTATTTACACGGTCTCCATTGGGAAAACGGTGATTACCTTTACATAAACTTTAATCAAATACTTCAGAATTTTGTGTTGAGAAATCCCGGTGCCCTTTTTTACGCTAAAGGAAAAGAAAAGACAGAATTTTTGGCCAAGTACTTTGACCGAAAGATTGAAAACCTAGATGATTTGGGCTGTCCTCGGGTTGAAAACTTATATTTTAAAAATTATCCAAGTTGCAATAAACATATTCCACACTACAACTCCAAGAATCATTGTGCCCTGAAGAAAACCAAGGTTTTTTATGATTGGTTGAAAAATGAACAACAGCGAGATATCAGCGAAAGTGGAGACATACCTATCACCAAATTCAATGCTTTGTGCGTGGATGACTCCAGAGGGTGATATTAAAATTTCATTAACGAGAATAGAGCGTACTGATTGCAGTGGCCAAATTGTTCAGAGGAAGGAGAAAATAATAATTTCCGAAGAAAAGTTGTCTACGTTGAAGAGGTTTTTTCCAGTTATTGATCAATTTGTATACTTCCAGAGATTCAAGTTTATCAGAAATATTAGCCAGCAAGCGAGGAGTATATCTTCCCGAACTAGTCTTAGTACCCAAACGTCAGCCAGGAGTTCAGATGGATCTAAACAGCAGTGAATTGCCAGATGAGATTGAGACGATTGTGAAAGAGGATACTGTGAAGAAAAAAATGTACTACGCAAATATCCCAGCAAACTTTGTTCTAGAAATGCATAACATAAATGATAGAGATTTCACACGTTATGAAATTTTGTACTGTTCTCAAAACTAATTCAATTTTTTATAAGCTTCATTCACAGAGAGAAAAAGTCTAACACAGTCTGTAGAATAAATAGTTTCTCAAATGTCAGAAGCAACAACAGCAGTAGATGAACCTGACGCAACAATAGTAACAGAGTTTGTTTATAACGAGACAAACAGTGAAAAAAAATCATGGAAGTTTTGTAACAATGTAACTTTGCCAAGGTCTGAAGTAGTTTTTGTTGCGCAAATGGTAGTAATTCTAATTTTACTAACTTTCTGCATTCTCAAACTTTCTTTCACTAAATTAGGAAACGTCAATTTGGTTCCCGATTTTATCAGGCTTGGTTGGTTGATGCAACCATCACGTACTACCAAACCCAAGGATATGAATAAAGTGATTGATACTTCGACAAGAATTTTTATGGCGATAGTGGGACCTCCAGGATCCGGGAAAACTGAGTTAATTTTGAAACATTTGATGGGAAACACTTTTTGCCCTGAATTTGGAACCGTTTTATATCTTTACAAAGAGATGCAACCTGCCTTCTCAGAAAAAGTGTCTTCTCACGAAGTGAATGTGAAGTTCATGAAATTCGACGGATTCGAATCTGTGAGAAAATTAGAAAATGTTCTTCTAGTTTTCGATGATTCATGTGAAGACATCTGTAATGACAAGGAATGTGTTAGGCTAGCGATAGCGGGTAGACATAGAGGGATAGATGTATTATATGTTAAGCATAACTTGTTTCAACAAAGTCGATGGTCGCGTACGATTGATTTGAACATTTCACACATCATTCTGTTCAAATCGCGTCGCGACGTTCAGCAACTAGATCTTTTAGGAAGACAATTGAATGTATCAAAATTTTTGAGAAGCTGCTACCAATTAGCTACCAGAGACTCTTTAGGACATCTTCTAATCGACTTGGACCCCCGTACATCAGATTGTTTGAGATATTGCTCAAATATCACACGACCTAGGCCAACAGTTTTTTATTTACCCTTATCTGAAGCAAAATCTACTCCAATCACAAATGAAAAAAAAACTTATCTATTCTGCGGCATATGGTACAACTGAAACCTGACCAGCTAAGACGATTAATTAGAAAAACTTCAAATAGTGAGATCATAACACTTATTTGTGAATGTTTGCTCAATGTAGTCAATGGAAACGTACCCGTTAAATAGCAAACATCGAACGATTCGAGACAGCATACAAATACTTAATCACTCCAAAAACCAGTGTTGTCAAAAAACGTGCGATTATTTTGAGTAAAGAAGGCTTCCATTTAGTTCGACAAATACTTTATTTTTGTTACAAGTACCTCACAACTTAATGATGACTGCTGAAGAGTTCATTCTAATTCCGAAACACTTATATGTTGCACGTGTTCTTCATGATAATAATATTAAACATAAAAATGCTCAACTGTCCTATCCTAACCGGCTTAGATCCCAATTACCTCCTCAAACTAGTAAGACTACTGCAACGAAGGAAACATTTACGGAAAAAATTGAGCCCCAACAAGAACAGCTTAAACTGTTAACGGACAATGAAGAAGTACCGGTCGAACGTGATAAAGACGAAATACTAAAAGAGAAACACAATAGACAGACCGAAAGCGTTTTAGGACAGTTACAAGTTTTAGAAGACAAAAAGTTTGTTAGAGCAAAAACCGTACTTGAAATCATAGAAAATTCAGAAAGAATAACCATAAACCGTGACAATGTGGTGATATATGTAGATAAAGTACCAACAGGACTTAAAGCAGCAATATTTTTATACGACATACAACAACCAACGAAAAAATTACACAATCCGGCGTTCATTAACATTTTAACTGCTCTCAACTTGAATGAAAACCTGGTAATAAATCGAAATGCCAAACACGCGGTTCAGTCAGCGTCTTTTAACGCTCAAGAGAAACGAGAACCCGGACCCTCAAGAACCCACTCAACATCGCCCACTTGGCAGGAAAAAAAGTAGTGCAAACCTTAAGAGAAGTAAAAAACACAAACGAAAAAGTCTCAGCGGTAATAGAAAAACCCAAAACCAAAAACGTGAAAAAGAGTCAGAAGAAGGCTCTGACTTATACGGAACGCCCCATAACGATTCAGATTCTCCAACGTCAGAAAAGACGAAGGCGCAAACAAAACAATGGGAAAATTACTAAGATTGAAGAAAAATTGTTGAAAACTAAATACAGTGACAAAGGTCCCGCGTTATTTGGTAGTGTAAACAACTTGATAAAAGCAAGCAATTTGTCGCGAAAGAAAGTTAAACATTTCCTTCATACTGAACCTGCTTACACAAAATATCGAACTGTGATCCAAAAAACGCCGCGACTCAAGGTCATTAGATCTGGCCTTTGTTGATAAACTTGCCCAGTACAACCATGATGTTAAGTATCTGCTTGTTGCAGTTGACTGCATGTCCCGCTATCTCAGAGTGCAACCCTTGAAATCAAAGTATGCTACTACAACAGCAGAAGCGTTCAAACTAATGATAACGACAAAACAACCGGAAAAAGTAAGGGTGGACAAGGGCACAGAGTTTAAAGGGTCCTTCGAAGCATTATGTAAAAAGAAAGGCATAAACACATATAGCACAGAGAGCGAGAAAAAGTCCGCATTCGCTGAGAGAAATATCCCTTCCTTGAAAAATCTTATTTATATGTACTTGGAGGAAAAATGGATTTACTCATAAATTGACAAATTGCAAGATTTTATCAATGCAATTAATTCGAGAACAACTCGTGTCACAAATCTTTCACCAAATAAGATAACTAAAAAAGATGTTCCTCGCATGATTTCATTAGGAGCAGAACAGTCATTGAAATTAGTTCGACGTCCAAACCTTTATGTTGGTGATTATGTTAGCAAGGGTTACAAACAATCGTTCACCGATGAAGTGTTTGAAGTTTTTGACATACCAACACGAAATCTCCCAACATACAATATGATTGATTCTAGCAGAGAACCGATTGAGGGAAAAGTTTACGAGTCTGAACTAATTCGCGTTCTGGAGAAGGACAATCATGACTGAGGGCACTTCCAACAGCCTTTTCACCCATAATGTTCCCCCTTCCTTCACAATTACCCTAGTTTCATCTAAATATGAACGTTTTCAAAGATAACACTCTGGCCAACTTCAAAAATCTCCTGAGTGAAGAAATAAATTTGCAAGGTGAATGGAGAGTAGCAGTTACAGAAATTACCTTGGAATTACCTTGAGAAAAAGATCGGGTTATAGCAAGCATGAAAGTTAGAAAGACAAGATCTCCAGACCTTACCTTGGAGAAACAGCAAAAATAACAAAAGGAGAATATACGAGCATTGATCAAATACTGGACGAGATTCGTCGAAAGACAGAATTAGAGAAAGTGGATTACGTAAAAGATTCAATAACCAAACATCTTTCCTTATGGCTGCATTATTGGGAAGGTATAACTTTTTCAAGCCCGCAGATTCCTAGTCTACTTGGATTCAAAGGCGTCAGAGATGGAACTGGTTATCTTATAGGTTACAAACAAGGAAGCACGAAACATAGCACATTCTCTACCCAAGATCTTATTGCTGACTATCCCGTTGATGTATGCGCTGGTACTCAGCTTATGTTTATTTATCTGGACATAATTCATTATCAAATAGTCGGAGACACAAAAGCACCCCTTTTACAAGTCATTGATACAAATCGTCGAGTGAAAAACGGTTACGCATGTACAATTGAACCGAATCATCGTAAAGTGTTTAGTAATTTGGATTTTAAAAAACTTTTGGTCAATAATATTTCTAATATTTCCTTGAACTTGCGCACAGAAACTGGAGGACTTGTTCCTTTCACCGGAGGGGGAAAAGTAGTTTTGACTTTGAAATTTCGAAAGTTTAGCAATTGATCAAAATGGATTCTTATTACCACAACTAAGCAAACTTACCACATTTCTCGGGGCATTATAGACAACGAGGCAGTGGCTTCGGTGCATTAGCCTTGGGAATAGGAAGAGTCGCACTTCCACTGGCTCGAAAATTTGTGATACCCGCGGCTAAAAAAATCGGAAAAGAACTAATTCTTCAGGCAGCTCCAGAACTGATAGAAGTTGCAACAAAAAGAAAAAATCCTTTGCAGGCACTCAAAAGCACCGTTAGAAAAACAATCAAAAAGCAACTAGGAGGAGGAAGTAGATCTCGAAAAAGTCATCCGAAAAGAACGACGGCGTTTAAACGAAAAACGAGACGCGTCATTCCCAGAAAACGAACTGCACAGAGAAGTCGCTCCGATTTCTTTACAAGGGTTAAAAATGATTTCTAATTTAATCCCGAGTGAAGCAACTCACAGCTCCTTGGACTTATTTGAGAAACCGCCTTTACTTGTCACTTTTGAAAATGCATTCACCCAAAAAATTGGACCTTCCTACTCTCCTGATGGTCCTATGCTCGAGTTTGAAGTACTCGGCGACAAAAATAATTCCATCGATCTTCAACGTACTCGTTTGGAAACCAGCACAAACTGTTCGAAGCAACGGAAACGAGCTTCGAACGCATGCTACAGAGGCGGAAAACAGAGATACGCCGTATTTTGTTAACAATCCTTTATCTTCATTATTTTCTGAGTGTACACTGTCTCTGAATGGTGAGAAAATATCAACTACCAATGCTAATTTTGCCCATAAAAGCTTTATTGAGACCGAGTTTTCATACGGTAATGATGCCAAGAAAACATGGCTGGCTTGTCAAGGTTATTTTTATGAAGAAAATTTATCAGCCATTGACGGTGCTGGAAGGAGAGCTGATGATGTTACGGAGCGTAAAGTTCTCGTTGCGGTCTCGAGCGAGCTGAAGCTAATTGGTAAAATGCTTGCGATTTTTTGTCGTGTGACAAGCATCTACTTAGCGGTGAGACAATTAGATTGTCTCTTAGACGTTCTCCTAACGATTTTGTTGTCATATCTGAAGATGCAGCTAAACACTACAAGGTCCAAATAATCGAAGCTAATCTCTATGTCAGAAAGATGACTGTGACTGACTATGTTCTCTCATCAATAGAAAAAACTTTGTTGAAGAACCCGGCAATTACAATTACATCGAAGTAGTACCAAAAACGTTTCTCGCAACTGCAGGTGTACAAAGCTGGCGACAAGAGGATGTTTTTGCAAAAGAACCTGTTCGAAGAATGATAGTAGCAATGAGCATAAACGAAGCATATTTGGGTACTAATAGAACAAACCCTTTTCATTACCAGAAATTTGGGTTGAATGAGATCATTGTGTACAGAGACGGTCTACCCATTGTCGGAACTCCCATCTCAACATCGGACAATAAAAGAAGTTGTTACAATACGCTTGAGGCTCTTGATTTTGTTTTGAACACTAGTCATGGAATCAGTCTCGCTAATTATGGTAACATTATATTATGGCTTTTGATCTCACTTCTACTCAGGAGGCTTCACACGATTTTATTCTGCTTCACCTGAATTGACCAATTGCACTATTTCGGTTGAACTCAAGTTTGACGCAGGTCTCGGTAATAACGTCGAGTTATTGTTTATGGGAGAGCGTGCATCAACAGTTTATGTGCGTTCAGATAGAAAAATTACCAAAAACACTCTCATGACCTAAGATAGACATGGATAATCTTCAACTAGTAGAAATTATTAACCGTTGTAAACATTTGAAATATCGCTTTAGATGTATTTTTCCGTCATGCTCTTCAGTACTGAAAAACGATAATACGTTCATGATTATGAATGCCTCACCATCGGATCAATTTGGAACCCACTGGTTGCTTTTTGCTCAAGCTGGAGGACATATATTCTTCGCAGATCCTCTAGGTAAACGATTATGTGATTATCCCCTCGTGTACAAGAATATGCGACGTACAATTCACGAGGGAAATCAACTACTGATGAAAAAACAAATACAATCAGCTGATTCAGTGTTATGCGGACTTTATTGTATTTATGTTGCTCATGTTATAATTACAAACAAATTTCCAATAGGTTTCAAACTTAATGATCATGATTTGATAAGATTTGCCAAACATATGTTATTCTAAATTAATTTATTGATGTTTTTGTAAAATTTATACATTCGTTTTTTTTTCAATTCATTCTTATTAACAACAAAGTTTTTTTTCTGCAAGTGTATGTGAACCGTGGAAAGTTTCATTTCAAGTCCTTCGAAATATTCAGGCATGGCCATTTGGTTTAGCGGGCAATAGCTAACCCGGCGTTGCGCTCGCGCTTGTGTAGTAACATTTTTTTGATATTCAAGAGAGCGGCAGAAAACCAATATTTAAAACTTGAATTTCTTCTCCATGATAAATTTCACAAACAAAGTGTTTGAATCAATTTCCATACAACCATATTCACTTAAAATTATGTCAATTATTCTAGAAAACTCAGCAGCATTTTCACCATTCAAATAATTAGTAAAGCGTTCAATTGTTACGTTAGTAATCAGGTCAGTTTGACTTTGAACAGATTTAGTCTGCGAGCCGAAGCAAACTTGAGGCAATCGTCTGCGAACTGGAACACCACTAACATCTAAGTTGTTGATGGAGTTGTAATTCACAACTATTTTCAGTTTTTCCATCAGAGGGCCAGACAGTTCATAGTTGGAGCAATCCAAAATTAAATATTTGAATGGAGAGTGAAGACAAGGAACAACGAAGGCTTTTGAATTCATCTTGTTAAGTGAATCGGTAGTCTCTTTTGTGAATTCGACCAGCACATGATAATGTTTTTCGTTGTCAATCGAGTGATTGCAGAAATCTAATTTATTCGAATGGGAGGATACCGCAAAATTTGCTTTTGAAGCGAAGCCTGAAAAGTCGGGTTCATTTGTAATTTTTACGGAACTGTTTGAAATATCAGGGGAATGCTCGTACATTGCTTCAACCATTGCTTTGAAGTTTCAATAGAATAACGAGTTGATAATGTTACACAACCCGACAGTTATCATCGTTTTCACTATCGCATTCCATTTCAGAGCATGAAGATTTTTTAGATTTGTTTCGCTTTTTTCTAAATTTTTCTTTCACGTCGCAGTTTTTTGCTTTCGTCAATCTTTTGATTTTTGTATAATTGTCCGCCAAGGACTCGAATTCACCAGTTGACAAAGTTATTCCTCGTCGATACTTGAAAGTTCCCTCTTCGTCTTTTTTTGTACAATTTGATAGTTATGTAAGTACCGGTCTGTGCGAATGATTTTGCACCGACTCTAAATAAACGTTTATCATTCGAAAATATATCCCTAAATCATCGAAATAGTCAAAATCCGTTTCAAGAGAAGCGTACATTATAAATGAATAACAGCCAACTGGTTTTTAGTGTGGAACGTTGAAGAATGACTGATCACAGTATACGAGACAGATCATGCGCTCCCAAAGTAAAAATTTAGGTGATAACGTTTACGAGCGCCCTAAGCCATATTGATAAAACTTAATCACCAAGGATTTAATTTCTTTAAGGATAAACCTCTTTTTATATGGGTATTTAGTTACTTTTCCCCCCAGCTATACTCTAAAAATCTTTTAGTGTTTTTTAATGTGACGGTTATTTTAATGACTGTTATGAATCATGGTAATGAAATTCTAATGGCATGACAAAGAAGGCCTGGCAAACTATCATGAAAATTTGATTTTGAGTGCTTTCGCCCGTAGCCACTATAATAAAGCTATCACATAAATCTAAAAAATCGGGTTTTCACAATCATTCCTTACATGACCTCAGTCGTCATGCGTAAAAGAATGAATAAAATTTGATATCCTTGCCTAAAAAGTTATTAGTTTTGACCTAATATAACCATGCCACCCCTTTCCTGATCTCATTCTCATTAATAAACTTTTCATACTTTTCATTCTCTCAATTTCGTTTCGGTAGTTCAGTCATTTTATTTTAACAAAATTTTAAACCTCTTCAAGTCATGACTAGTCCTTTACAAATAATCCCAGTGTCTGATCGAGAAAGAACAATTATCTACCAAACATACACGAGGGAGTCGATTGCTGTCATCCATCAACAGAAAGAGAGAGTCTCTCCGTCTACAGCAAGTCCGTTCAATGACTTGGCTCCCCGAAAAAACGACGAGAATCAAAACGAGGAATGGACTACAAAAAATCATATCATGCTACCGAGCTACCTCCTTGATCACATCGATCTTCTTCGACAGAATCGAAAACGAATGTACGAGAGTTGCACTATTCACGAGAGCTATCCGGCATTAGAAAAGACGGAGATAAACGACACAACCTCGCTCGAGCAGTCTCCAAGAAAAATTCTCTTCGCGTATGACTGCGAGTCAATGCCGTTGTATGAAAATCAGGAGGGATGTATTCGTGATTATGCAGAGCGCGAAGCGTACTGGGATATTCCGACAGCAATGTCTTCCGAGTCGTTTAATAGGGGAGCAGTTTCAACTCCAGAACAATCAACTTCCTATTCGGATGCTCGGGTTTCATCGAGTGCGGAGCCAATTGATCTAGTGACCCCAGATCTCATTCAAGGCACCCCTCCAAACGCAGCTTGCTATGCGCCAAAAAAGAGAAAACTACAGTTTTGAGAGTTCTAATAACTTAAACAAAAAACTTTCCTTTGTTTCAAATATTATTCCAAGATTTTATATTTTCATTTTTGTTTGATTTGAGTTTTAAGCTGTTTTAACATAACTGTGTGTAAATTTTTTGTCTCAGTTTTCTGCAAAATGTTAGAGAAAAACTTAAAAAACTAGAAAAAATCACAAATCGAGAATAATTTTTCGCTAAAAAAAATTTTGGTTTGAGAAAGAACGAGAGAGAGAGAGAGAGAGAGAGAGGGAGAGAGATAAATACACTTGCTCAGTAGTGAACCCCATTTGGAGTATCCTTTTTGGGATATTGGTTTCTTTTCAAAAGAAAGATACATATGGAAGGGTCCAACATTTTCTTGTTGGTAATCCAACCATATTTATTTGGCTTTTTTTATCAAACAATCTCTGTTCTCTCTCTCTCTCTCGTCATACTTTGTGCCCGGTGGGGTTAGCCAGGTCTTACGCAAAGTAACAGAGAGTGTTTTAAGCATTAAATCTGCATTATATTACATTTCTATACATGTTTTGGGTGTAAAACTGACAATTTTTGGTGAGTTTTCTCAAAAAATCACAACTTTTTAAGTGTCTACTCTCATTGATTGGGCTATAAATGTTTTAAGTTTCTACGCTTGTCCGAATTACGTATCAGTTAGCTCCTAAAAATTTCAAACCACATTCACTTGAATTTTAAATGAGAACGAATAATTCAAGCTAAAAATGAAGAAAAAAAGTTAAAAAATTATGTTTTTTAAGTTTCGAACACGACCAGTAGAACTGTGCTCGAGATCCCATAAAACTTACTGGTTTTTTTGTTTTTAGATATAAAAGACACTTTTTTAAATATTACTTTTCCTTTTATCACAACAAAAAAAGTTTGAGGTTTTCCTTTATTTTGAAAAAAAAATTATTTTTTTTTTGAAATTACAGAACGGGAGGCGTTCCCGAGGAGCGTAGAGACGAGCAACGCCGGGTTAGCTTTTGCCCCTTAAACCAAATGGCCATGCCTTAATATTACGAAGGACATGATATAAAATGTTTCACGGGACACTGAATGACATGAAGGAAACTTTGATTCCGATATCTTTTACACATTCAAATGACAATTTATGCTTATCATGCATCGGTAACTATCAAGATATCAAATTTGCAAAATTTTCAGTTTTTAAGTTTACTATTTTATTTCAACTTAATTAGATAATTGAGGGCTTTACTTTCTGAATACTTTTATCTCATGTTTCTACTTTTTATTATACCTATTTACGCAAACCAAGAAGTGGGCTTGAAATCAAAGAGAAATTACTGTTTCACGGTTAAAATTAGTCAGAAAAAGTTTTAGGCTCTATCTGAATCATTCTAAGCTTTAAATTTTGTAATTTAGTGCTGAAATGTTAATTGAAAGTCTAAACCAGTCCCCTAAAACATGCCAAAACTTGAAAAATTTATCGCTAACCCTTAAAATTAACATCAAAATTTGAGGATATAAATGAATCAGTTTTTACTACACAAAACCCTTGCACTTGAACAAAGTGATGAGACATATAAAACTTTAAGCTGTAATAAACCCTGTTTTTGGAAAGGAAAGTACTTATTGTCGAGACGGCGAAGTATAACTCTCGTTAATGGCTTCTACTTGCCCTTACCCGCAAAGTTTTTAGTGCTAGTCACTTCTCGCTTTTGCTTTTTCATAACCAGTTTTACTTCTTGAAATTTTCCTGAATTACTTCAGTAAGTTCAACAAATAATGCCGAACTCTACTTCTATCGCGACACCCGTTCCTTGCCAGCAGTGCGGAAAAATACTGAGCTCTAAAAGAAACTTGCGAAGACATGAGCAAAAAGTTCACAAGATCCTTCCTCCCCCTCCTCCTCAAACTGTTTGCGATGAGTGTCTCGAATCATTCGAGAGTTTGTCGGAAGCCCAAGAGCACGTCGAGCTGGTACATGACATGACTTCCAATAGTCACTGTATCTATTGCCATACAATATTTCTCACCGCGGAAAGCTATGGACAACACTTGCTGAAGAAGCACGCATTGCCAGTTTGGGACGGCATTGAGACGACGTCTTCCACTGCCCCAACGGAAAGCGCGTTCAGAGGCAAATTGCGTCAATACGATCTCAAAGTTGGTGAGAAAGAAATGGATTTGCTTCAAGTCATGATGCAAAACAAGGAGGAAATAGATACTGGAAAGGGTCAAAAAGGGTCCGAACAAGGTGCAATTCCATGTGGAAGTGGGAATGATCAAAATTCCCACTGTGCAAGACGGGGACAGTGGAAACTTCGAAAGGACCATGCTGTTTCTGAACACTAAGACATTGACAGTGTACTTCGAGGGAATAGCTGGGGATCAATTTTTGGAACTGATTGAACATATAGTCAACCAAGTCAATTCGTTCTCTCCTCATGGTAGCGGATGAATTATTGACAGAATTGAAAAATTGCAAATCAGTTTCGCGGCCTTCTCACCAAAAAGAGCAGGATCCTATCTCGAGCTACCTGATGCACTCAGCGCAGCATCTACTCTGCTCACAAATATCAACACTAAAGATGATGACCGTTGCTTTCTCTACTGCTTTGTTGCCGCATATCACAATGTGAATGAGCCGGCCCTCTACCCCACATCTAGACGGTAGCTGGAGAAAAACAAAGTCTCAACCTACGATCTCGACAAAGAAGGAATTGTGAAAATCAATGGGGAATACGAAATGCCAATGGGTCTGTTGGATATGGACAGATTTGAAAAATTGAACAGTTGTCAAATCAACGTCTTCCGGTAAGCAAATTCTAATTGCCTTCAAAAAAAAACTCAAAAATCCTTCATTAATGTTCTTCACCTATTCAAACGCCCTTTTTATTTCATTCCAAACCTAGGTATAAAAATTATTTTTCTGTTCAGGTACAACGATGGCGAATTGTTGCCCATAAGAGCATCGAGCAGATTCACTACTAGCCTGATTGTGGACTTGTTGCTGCTGACAGAGGGATCAAAATATCACTATGTGTTGATAAGTGATCTCCAGAAACTGGTCGAGTACGTGCGGCACAAAGTGCACCAATTTCAGTCTGAGATTTGCCGCAAATGTTTCCACACATGCGCTTCATTCGAAACTCTGAGAAGACATCAAGAACTGTGCTACCAAGACAAAGATGTCGTCATAACAATGCCCAAGCCGGGAAAAGATGACCAAAAGTTCAAAAACATAACGGCTCGTTGGTACGTACCCAGAGTAATCTACTTTGATTTGGAGTCACTGCTCTTACCAGTATACGGACCGCATCCTGATCCGCGAAAAACTAGCACGCAAACAATTGAAATCCATCAACCGTGCAGCTACGCGTTAGCAGTAATCGAATTTGGGAAAAAAGACCTGTTAAAAATTGAGCTTAAAAGAGGACCGAATGTGATGGAAGAGCTAATTAGCTCCCTTGAATCGTTAGCGAGACAAATTTACGTAGAAAAAAGGAAATATTACACTTTCACTGGTATAACAGACCAGGAACGGGAAGATGCTACAATTTGTTGGATATGCGAGAATGATTTTTCCGACAAGGATCAAGTGGTACTTGATCATTGCCATTACACCAACAAGTTCCTGGGTTGGGCACACAATGAGTGTAACGTTAATAGAAAAACAACAAATTACATTCCAGTGGTAGCTCATAATTTGTCAAATTATGATTTACACTTTATAATCAAAGCGCTGGCAAAAAGCGATTCGGAAAACACTTTTTCCGTAATACCCGCATCTGAAGAAAAATATATATCCTTGACAATCTCAGTATATATAAAAACGTACACGGACAAAAACGGAAAAATCAAAAAACTCTACGAAAATCTGAGATTCATCGATTCGTATAGGTTCATGCTAGCATCTTTGGCAAAACTTGTCGATAATTTGCCCAACGAAAAGTTTTTTTTTGCTGGAGAACTAGTTTGAAAAACTCGGCCACTCACCTGAAAAAGTCAGTATCTTGAAACAGAAAGGGCATTACCCCTACTCATACTTCAACTCATTCGAAAAACTCCGAGAAACTCGCCTTCCCCCACGAGCAATGTGGAAAAATAGTCTAACATGAGGGGATGTGAGTGTTTCAAGAAGCGAGTACAATCATGCCCTTAAAGTTTTCACCGAACTGAAGTGTGGTTCACTTGGTGATTACCACGATTTGTACTTGACTACAGATGTGCTATTGCTTCCGTCCGTTTTCGAAGCTTCTGGTGAAGTTTGCTATCAAACATACGGGCTGGATTGCGCCTGTTACTTCACGGCAAGTAACCGTTCCGGGGACGCCTTTCTAAAAGTTTGTAAGCCCGAACTGAAACTCTTAACGGACCGTGAACATCTGGACCTTGTGCAGCGAATGATACGAGGAGGCATGTCGTCGGTCTACGCGCGCCGATTTTACAAAGCAAACAATATATACCTCGACGATTTTTTGCCCTCAGAACCATCCAGCTACATCCTCATTATTGATGCAAACAATTTGTACGGGGGGATAATGAAACACTGCCCTTTGCCCTTAAACTATTTTTCAATAGTTGAAAAAAGTCTGGCAGACATACTGCTTACCAGCGAAACCTCAGAGTGGTGTTATATAGTTGAAGTCAAATTAACCATACCCGAAGAGCTTCACGATTTCTTTGCTGATTACCCCCTTGCCCCCTCTCGTGAAGTAGTGGACATCGGTGCAATGAGCAACGAGCACGTCGACATGTTGGGAAAATTGGGAATCACCACACTGCAAAAAGTGCCAAAGCTTCTACAGACCTTGCATCCTAAACAAGGTTATGTTTTGCACTACCTTACCCTAAAATTGTACCATGAGCTGGGAATGAAAATAACTCACCTAGGAAAAGTTCTTCAGTTCCGCCAAAGTCACTGGATGGCACCCTTTGTCGACCTCAACACCCGCCTACGAAAAACCGCGGTCAATAAATTCCAGGAGAACTTCTACAAGCTAATTGTTAATTCAGCTTTCGGTAAGACAATGGAGTCTAAGTAAGAAAGAAAGAAGCTGGAGATTGTAAGGAATGAGAGAGAACTTTTAAAAAAAACAGCTCTGAGCACAATGAAAAGCTTTCAAATCATTGACGATCAATTAGCCACAATCAGCTTTTCAGTAACAAAAATATTGTGGGACAAACCTATGATAGTTGGTGCAACCATCCTAGACCTCGCCAAGCGTTTCATGTTTCAGTTTCATTATCAAAAAATGAAACCAAATCTAAACTTGGCTATCCTTTACTCCGACACGGATAGTTTTATTTATGCCATAAAAACTGATGACGTTTACCGAGACTTGGAAAAAATAAAAGCCGATTTCGACTTTTCAAATTACGATGAGGACCATTTCTTGTTCGAGGATACCAAAAAGAAAGTTGTGCTGAAATTCAAAGACGAGACTGGTGGGAAGCCGATCAGAGAATTCATCGCCCTAAAATTCGGTCGTCCTTAATGGTAAATAAAATTTAAGCCACCCTTCCACCCCCATTCTTACCTTTTACAGAACAAAATTACCACCACCAACCCCCCTACCTCCTTAATTTTTGCAATAAACTATGGGCATTTAGCTGATTTAGGCAACATTATACAATGTTGCCTACACGTTGATTTATCTGACAATATATTCCCTCTCTTTTCCTCTTTTTTTAATCATAATTTAGAGTCTTCTGCTCATTTTTAGTAAAATGAAAGAAATTTTGTTCCGTATAAATTGAGTTGCTGAAGTGAAACGAAATTATCCCCTGCGTTGTAGAAAACAATAAAAGATTTGCTTCTGTTTAGAAGGCACTCAAAAATTGAGTGCCAAAGGAATTAAACGGAGTGCACAGAGAGAACTGGTCCACCAAACCTACAGGGACACATTATTCACTGGAAAAACAATGAGAGTGTACAACTATAATATAGTTTCGAAAGTTCACACCAATATGACAGTGAAATAAAACAAACTTGCATTATCACCATTCGACTCAAAACGTTTTCTACTTTTCGACGGAGTTTCGACAGTGCCCTTCGGCCATAAAGCCGCTGAAGAAAATGCTTTTCTAGAAGACATTTACATGGACACCGAGTGGGCCAACTCATACAATGAAACTGATAACAGTTCTCCCGATTTTCAACTTCCAGATTGGGGATTTTTACAGCGGCCCTACTCAGAAACAGAGCTCCAAGAAGAAGAAGCTTCTAGTAGCCGAGTCCGTGAACGTCCCCCTATAAATAACCCATTTATTTTATCTGAAGCTTCAGAAAAGCGACCACCTAAACAACAGCGCAATGAAAACCAAAACAATAAACATTAAAGTCTGAAACATATATTTTTAGATGATTTTTACTGTTCGTCCTTTTTATACTTCGACTTGTATATGTTTTGGTTTTTACCAATTTACAACTAATACAATACTCGTATTGAGCTCAATCACTTTTTTAACATAAATAGCTTCAGGCAAATAAACTAGTTGACGCAAACCAAGTGTTAATTCAAACAAATGTGTGAAATCCTTAGGCTCGTTTTCAATAACAAACTTTAATAGCATGACAAACTTTTGACGAAAAGAAAGAAAGCCAGGAAATGATATCCACATAAAACTAGGACGAAAAAGAAAAGTTCAGGAATTAGGACGATTAATTTTAATTATCGCGGGAAAAAGGACCGCTTTAAAACGAGTTAGAAGGAATTATTGTATCGCGTCCCGGTTGTTGAGCTCAGCTTAACAAGATCCTAAGGAGGGGGTCTTTTACTTTAGGGGTGGGAGCTTGCGATCATTTACATAATCCTAGGATAGGGGTCCTCCAAAAAATTAAGGACCCCTTTCCTAGGATTTTGCTTTACGTGAGGACCCCCCCCCTTAGGAAGGACCCCTCCTTAGGATCCGGGACACGATACAATACTACTATATAGTACTTCTCAAACGCACTTTACAGTTTTTACGATATGATTATTTTTGATTTGTTCTATTAGCAAGATTACTTTTTTGCTGGTTACAATCAGTAGATGATTTAGGGACGGGGCAGGGGCGGACGCCTCTAACTCCTCATGTATTCGGCCACCTTTGTACTTTTCTAGATATACAGTTTTGTTGACAGACTCTAAAACTTTTCTAAAGGCGCCTTTGGTGCCAATGCATACTTGTTTTGAGGGAGAGCGCGCGCCAAAAAACGCAATTTTTTGTCACAATTTTCCAAAAAAAGCCCAAAAACGCCTTTTTGTACTGTTTTGCCTGCGCGCAGAAAGATTGGTCATAACAGAGAGTTTTTATGAATTAAACAATTTGATAAAAGCAGCTAAGTTTCATGGGTTGCCAATTTTTTTCAATAGGTTTAATTGAGCGCCTCTCAAGTGCACATTCATCAGAATTATAGTTTTCTCAAGCGCATTTTACAATTATTACGAAATGATTATTTTTGATTTGTTCTATTAGCATGATTAATTTTATGCTGCGGATATATTAGCCCAACCCCAGGTCCAATTTTAAATTTTTGTGACATACCGGAGAAACTATGAGGTTACAAAAAAGCTGAAAAATTCTAGTTAATACAGAAAAAAATCTAGTCTAATAAAAACCAGTCAACACTTGAGGACTGAAAAAAAATTATGGGTTCACTGAGACGTGGTTTAATGAGTCAAATGACAAAATTTTTTTGACACTAGATAGTGGTCATTTTGTCGCTTTCCGATGAGATAGATCAACACTAGTAAGCGAAATGACAAAAGGTTGAAGAGTAATGATGCTCAATCCTAAGGTATTGGAACCTAAACTACGCACAGACTTAAACCTGCTCCATCAGAATTATGACAGCGACTGAGTAGAACTTGATAAACGAAACTGAACGATCAACACTAATAAAACTTTTTTACAATTCAAAGAACCTGGCTAAACAGAAATTATCGAACAACTTGCTTTATCAATTGATTTTGCGCAATCATTTAAATCAAACATTTCTTTTAACGGAGATTATAACACTAATTATTTAAATCCCAAAGGAGGAGATTCTTTGGAGATAGTTTTAACAGCCCATAACTTAGAACTTACCAATCAAACAACACCAACACATTCAAAAACACCAACTGATTATAATTTTACAGACTTACCGACAAGGGAATTGAAAAACAAATTTTCATATTCGCTCCTCTGCTCAGAATTGACCATTTAGCTACAATTTTAGCATCTAAATTATAGAAAATTATTAAATCAATGCCGTTAAATCGTAAAGTTTATGATCAAGCAAAAGAATCAGAAACCAAGTTTAAAACTGCCATTAAAATTTTTACTGGGGAAACATTCTACAGGCAACGAAACCCAAATTGAAGGATGTGGGATTTTGGGAAAAGCAAAAAAAATGTAACTCATAGTTTCATGAGCAACAGAGAAAAAATATAGTAGGCATCAACAGAAACCATTTGCGTCTCACTCCATCAAGGTGTACCGCAAGGTACATTTTAGGAACCTTAACATCATACACAATCTACTACCAGCATACAAAAATCAAGTACGAAAACTACACAATTGATGAATTTCCCTCTGTCGGAACTGAACAAGATCCGACTGGCGGTCCAAAGCCCGGGTAAAGGAGGATGGTTGGAGAGTGGCGACCTCTGTAAAACCTTGCCAAGAAACCACAAATGCAAAATCGCACAAACCACAATACACAAACAGCTACGCCCCCCGCGGGAACTGGGGCCTCCACGAGTGCCATCATGGAGGAAAACAACGAAGTCGGCACAAAAGCACTAAACCATTCCAAAAAAAGTTCTACCTATCTCTACGTGGAACGCCCTTACTCTCCTCCCCCCAGAAGCACCTGACCTCCTGGACCAGTCACTATCGAATCACCAGATAGACGTGGCATGCCTACAGGAAACAAGAATCCAAGGAGAATCCAAAGTAGAAACCAAAGGGTACCAGATACTCACAAACGCATATCAAGAGAACACGGGTATCCATGGAGTGGCAATTGCAATATCGAAAAGGATAAACAATTGTGTACAGGTATGGAAAGCTGTGAGTGCAAGAGTCTGCATGCTCATAATAGAAGCTATGGCCACACCTGCCACCATAATATCATGCTACGCTCCGATAGAAGAGGCCGAATCAGCGACGAAAGTTGACTTCTACCAAAGTCTCCATGCCACAGTTGACGACACTCCAAAGGGAGACCTACTACGGATCGGAGGAGACATGAACGCAAAGCTCGGTCAAGCGCATATAGCCGAAAGCAGCTACATTGGTAGGGCGGTCAAGCCATCCCAACGGAACGATAATGGCGACCGCTTGGCCCTGTTCTCGGCATACAACGACCTATGCATCGCAAATACCATGTTCAGGAAAATGATTCACCAATTTCCTACATGGTGCTCTAGAGACAGGAGAACAAGAAATCAAATCGACTTCCTATTGATTAGAAGAAGATGGCGCACATCGATAAGTGACGCCCGCGTGAGAAAAGACGAGCTTCTTCTCGACAGTGACCACCGAATGCTTACGTGCGCCCTCAAGTCGAAGCTTATAGTCTACAAGAAGACACAGAAAACACAAAGGCTCAACCATGATCTACGCCAGACCGCGGGAGGTGTACAACACGACGTCCTAGTAAACCAGAAATGGAGCGTATCAAAAAAGCTTTAGTAAACAAGGCTGCCAAGATGCTAGGAACAACCAAATACAAGCAAAAAGAGTGGATAACACAGGAGACGGTGAACGCAATCCAGACACGAGAATAACTTAAGAACAAGCGAGCAAACCAAAAAAAATTCATAGACCAAAGAAATCGCGTAAAGCAACTCATACGAAGGGACAAGAGCAAATACCTGGACAAAAAGACAGCTAAGATTGAATTAGCAAAAGAGAAAGGACACACACGAGAAATGTACAGACTAATCAACACGCTAGGTGGCAGTAGAGACAAAAACACTATCACAGAGTCACTCAAGGATGCAAACGGAAAAAATGATAACTGACACCAAGAGAATATCGGAGAGGTGGAAAGAGCACTACGAACAACTTTTGAGTACCGAAAATACGCCATCGCTGCTCCCGGCCGCCCACACGCTGCCAAAAGCGTTCAACCAGGTTGAACCCGAGGCCTCGACCAAAAGTGAGATTAGGGACGCCATAGCAGGGCTACGGACCCACCGCGTAGGTGGATGTGATGGCATTACCCCTGAGCTCTACAACTCAGGCGGAGAAACGCTCGTTGACCTTAGAGAACTGCTACTGGACAGCTTATCGAATACAGAAGAAATCCCGGCGAATGGAGGGTATCAATCCTCCTGCCATTCCACAAGAAGGGCGACCCACAAGTTTGCGCAAGCTATCGCGGGATATCGCTTCTCTGCATAGGTTTCAAAGTCCTGGAATCAATAGTGCTTACACGACTCACTAAAACCTACGAGCCTCATGCCCTAGACAATCAGGCGAGATTTAAGAAAAAGAGAGGCTGTTGCGATCAAGTTTTCACATTCCGACAGATTCTGAAGCAATGAAACGAGTAAAACAGATCAACGGTCATGGTATTTATCGACTTCAAAGCTGCCGTCGACAGCGCCAAGAGAGACGCCATCTGGCAGCTTCTCGAGAATCAAGGACTACCATGCAAACTACTTAACACCATAAAAAACATGTTCACAGACACCACAAGCTGCGTGAGAAAGAACGGCATGCTTTTTGATCTCTTCTCCGTTAACTCAGGGGTCAGGCATGGAGTCGTTCTTTCCCCATTTTTATTTAATCTTTTTAACAACTGGGTGATGAATGTTGCAACCGATGGCACAAACAATGGAATCACGCAAGAAACAGTCATCTCTAATCTGGATTTTGCAGATGACATCTGCTTACTGGAGGACAATGCTGATGATGCCCAATCCCTACTAAACAGAGTAGTCGCCGCCGCCGCAAAAGAAGTCGGCCTCATTGTCAATTCCAGCAAGACCAAGTGCATGTTTGCCCAAACTGAACCAGTGGTGCTGTACCTCGACTTCAACCCACTCAAAAACATCACTGAGTTCGTCTACCTCGGAAGTCGGATATCGTCCAACGGCAACATATCAACAGAAGTACAGAACAGGATCGCACGCGCCACTGCCAACAGCTCTAGAATAGCAAAATTCTAGATGAACAAGCGAACGACGAGAAACACGAAGAACAAAGTATGCAACGCATGCGTGAAGAAAGCTCTGCTATATGCTGCGGAAACATGGACTGTCAAAAAATCTGACGTCGTAAGACTTGATTCATGAGAAACAAGAAGCGTAAGACGCTACCTCGGAGCACGATTCGATGATCATGACACCAACACCATTCGAAGAGCAGCGAACCTTGGGACATCCTTGGACTCTCGCCTGCGAAAAATGCGACTAAGATGGTGTGGTCATGTACTTCGAATGGGGAAAGAACGAAAACTCGAGAAGCATTAATGTTTGAAATAGCTCAGTCATGGAAACGCACACCGGGTTGCCTCAGAAAAACATGGAGAATGAACGGCGCGGAAGTCATTGAACCGATCCTCAGGCCTCCGAGAATGAGGCACGATGTTTGAAAGAAGTCGTGGAAAAATACATGCTACTAAGAAAAACAATTAACTAAGATAATGAGAGAGTAATTTGCATTGACTTTCGTTTCGTTTGCTGAATTAAAGGATTTTCTACTGCATAATTTTGATCTAATTAGGAATATGACTACTTTTCGGTTCTACTTTGCCCGCAATATAGGAGCGCCAATCACAACGGCGCAATTGGGTGAATTACCCCGCATTTGTTTTGAATTACCCCCTGTGATAAACAAGGGTATTGCAACCGGGTACCGGACTTTTTCTCCCGTAAGCAATTTAGTTCACAAGATTTTGCTTGTGAAAATAGTACGTATTTGAACATGCTTTTGGATAAATTCAACTTCAATCAATCATCTGGTATGTAGTTAAGAATTATGCGTACGACAACCGAGGCTTGGGGTTTGAATCGGGCAGGGACCTGATTTTTTTTAAAACTCGAAATGTTCTGCTGATTCGGACTATCGTCCGTGTGGTTAATAAGTGACATAAATGAGTTATTAACTTTTTCTCCCTTAAACAACTTTGTTCACAAGATTTTGCTTGTGAAAATAGTACACGCTTTTGAGTAAATTCTTTTTCAATCAATCATCTGGTATAGAGTTAAGATTTATGCTCAAGACAACCGAGGCTTGGCGCTTGAACTGGGTACGGACCTGATTTTTTTTTCAAACTAGAAATATTATTCTAATTCGGACTATCGTCTTTTCGTCTGGGCCTTTAATTAAAAAAAATTATTTCAAATAGCAAAACAACAACTGAAGAATGAAACCAAAATAGCACCAGGAGTGAAAGAGAGCACCATATGGGAAATCTATCAGATAAAAAGGCCGGATGTTGGCAATGGCAAGATAAGAAATCTAAAATGCCGAAAAACTCTGATGACATTCGCATCAATAACCGAGATAGTCTGCTACTGTGAAAGCTGCTGCCGCGCTAAAAACAACGAGAAAGATACTCCCCAGGTGAAATTGTTCCTCAGGAATGTGGATGACATTGTTAGAACAGTCAGAGGGGAGCCGAGTTGTCTTCTCGATGCCGCCAATTCTCTTCATCCAAATCTGCAGTTCACTCTAGAGGAAACGAATTCGGAGGAGAATTTGCAGTTCCTGGATTTGAACATAAATGTATCGCAGGGTAGGGGTGTAACTTGCAGTTAGTATCAAAAGCCAACAGATACAGGGACTATACTGAACTATAGAAGCTGCGCCCCAACTCAGTACAAGCGTAGTGTTATCCGAGGAACTGTACACAGAGTTTTTACGAGTACATCTAGCTGGGAGCAATTTGATAAGGCTATGGAAACTAATAGAACGCAATGGCTGACAAATCAGCACCCTGAAAATTGGTCCGCCAAGGTGGCTTCAGATGCCTTGTGCAAAATAATCGAGGGTAAGGGCAAGCCCCTTTTTGAAAAATTCCTGGCGCAAACATAGAAACAACTACATTTGAGGAAGAACTCTAAAAACTGGTACACGACGCTTGCTTCTTTGATTAGGAGCAAGCAATGTTGCTAAGATTCTGAACGTCAAGAATCAGCAGACTAAACTGGGATTGGTGTTGGAAGAAAAGGTGACTGCACCTTCAGTGCCAAAATCTGACAACCGAGTGGAATTTGGATTGGGATTCCGGACGAACTGCTAAGAACGAGTCTAATGGAGGTGTGGGAACTGATGAAACCATCGTGGTGTCCGAGCCTAACGCTGATTCGATATTGCGTGCGACACAAGACGTACAGAGGGAACTGAATTCAGACTCAATCACCAAAGGATGTGAAGCCCCCAATGCTGATGGTGCAATACAGAGGTAACCAAAGCCAAAACTTGGCAAACAGGTTACGAAAATTAACTAACTTTCAAGTAGTTTTCACCACAAGAAAACAAGAATCATGTTTACCATCACTGAAGTCAGCATTTTCTAATGACCTCAAGTCAAGAGTGGTTTATAAATTGTCATGTAGTGGATGCACTTCCAACTATGTCGGACAAACTCTTCGACATTTGACTATTAGTATTGAGGAATATAAGAAGGTAGAATCAGCGTTAGGCCTCCACCTTCAGCAATGCCACATTGAGGGAAATAGCGCAGATCTAAGTTGGAAAATTATAGATAGGTCAAACAACCAAAAAAAATTGTTAACACTAGAGGCAATACATATCAGGAAAGAGAAACCTGGCTTGAACACGCGCGATGAGTTTAGGAGCAGGGAGTTAACACTGAAAACTCAGTCCCAAAAAGTTTTTGGTTATTTATTTAAAACGTACATGTCTGAATCAAAAACATGACTCAGAAACTTCCAGACAAATTAATTTAACTTTGATTAAATAATTTTAGAGGTTAAAAGTATTTTAATCGTAATAGTAATTTAGAGGTCAACTGAGATTGGCTAAGTTTTTAACATGATGTCTTAGAACCAAAATGTATGTGAATTATTGTAAATATTATTTATAAATTGATGTTTTATGCAGAAATGTAAACCTTACCAACAGGAGTTTACTTTATAAGTCTATGAAATTTAAGTTGATTTTTTTTTCATATCTTCAGTGAAGAGCCATCTCTGGCAAGCCATAGAAAAACATCGTGGAAGTAATTTAATTTTAACTGAAGATAAAATTGTTATTGTTACATTGGAGTCTGAGTTATTGTCTGAGTAGTCTATTCAGTTCCGACCATTTGCCACTCCATGCCAAAGTCTCATTTGACTACCGACCGGTTCAAAAAAAGGCACCAGTCATCAAACAAAAACTAGATTTTGGCATTTTCGCGTACAAGAAAGCAAACTGGGAAGAAGTGAATGAATTCATTCGTCAACACCCCTTGCAACCATTTTGCATGAGCAACGTTGAACTGATGCTCGATCATTGGTACGAGTGGTTATACAAAATACTACAGGACCTGCTATCTATCACTACAAAACACAGGTCTGAACTACCTCTTTGGGTGGGAAGCAATTCCTCCAACCTTATAAAAAAATTAAATACACTCCAACTTAAAAATCAGCGAAAACCTACCCCATCGAACGAAGGCAAAGATGAAAATCTGCAAATTAATTAACACTGTCCCTTCAAAATGACCAGCATCTCCATGAAAAAATGCTTTTTGAGAACGGGAAATTCGGCGAAATACATCGATATTTGAAATCGATCACCAAGTCTCGCATGATCTCTTCAGAGATCTTCCTAGATCAAAAAATAGCCAATGCAGACGCTCAAAAAGCTGAATTTTTTAACATACTATTTCAATCAGTTTTCACACGAAACGCCAACGTTAGGAAAATAGAACGACAAGATAACGTTCTTCTAAGCAGTATCAATTTCATTATTGATGAAATAAAAGATGCCCTGAACGAGCCGCACGTAAATAAGGCAAATGGACCAGACATGATTGGTAATACTCTTCTGAAAAACCTCTCAAAGTCACTAGCAAAATCGATTCACTTACTGTTCAACCTGAATGCAAATAAAGCGATATTTCCAACAAAATGGAAGATCAGCGAAATCGCACCAATTTTCAAAGACGGGGATAAACAAGACGTATCAAATTACAGTCCGATCAGCCTGCTCTCAGTAGTGTCAAAACTGCTGGAGAAACTAATAATTGAAAAACTGGCCCCAATTGTCTACCCAACCCTAACACCAGACCAACACGGTTTTAGACCTAAACGATCGACGACAACAAACCTAATATAGTATCTACACGAGATATTTAGCTGCCTAGATTCGCCAAACTGCAACTACCTGAACACCTTCTACTTGGATTTTTAAAAGGTTTTTGACAAAGTCTCGCATGGAATCGTCATGGAGAAATTATCGACTTCTGGAAACGGAGGAAATTGTTTATCTCTGATACACAGCTACCTCTCGAACTGGAAGCAAACCGTGAGGCTGAAGGACACAATTTCCGGAGAGCTGGAAGTCTTCAGCGTTGTTCCCCAGGGCTCTATATTCGGGCCGCTTCTCTTCCTAGTCTTCATAAATGATCTACCGTCCTGTGTCATGTCCGCAACATTTGGTTATGCAGACGACTACAAAATTGTTGGAGACAACCCTTTAACTCTCAACATAGATGTTAGGAGACTTTGGAGGTGGTGCGAGGAAAACTGCATGTCAATGAACCTGACGAAAAGTAAAGTCCTCTGTATCAAAGGATCAGCTACGATTTCACTCCCCAATTACAGCTTCGAAACTACTGAAGAAATGAAAGATCTGGGCATCCTGATATCCGACACGCTCTCTTAGACGCAACACCCAAAAAAGAGGGCTGAAAAAGCCTTAAACGCTCCCTTCAGACTCAAAAGGAATCTCTCTAAGGCGAATTTTGCGAACAAAAAAAAACCATATATCTGTTACGTTGTGCCAATTTTGTGCTACGGTTCAGTTATCTGGAAACCATCAAAAGGTGACTTAGGAATCATAGAAAGTGTGCAGCGGAAAGCGATCTCGTGGATTTCCATGACAAGCAATAGCCATATCTCCTATAAAAACAAACTCGTGAAACTTAACATCCTTCCTTTGTCTCTATACCAAGAGCTTCATGTTGGACTGCTGTTTGCAAAATTACTAGCTGGAAAAGTTGACATCGACTGGTGAAGCCATGTTAGCATCACTGACGTTGGAAACCGAAGAGCTCAAATGACACAAAATATCGTCTGCAAAAAAATTCGTCTGAAGAAGTGCGAGTCGGATTTCTGGTTTCGGGCATGTCGTCTTGCTAATCTGTACAACGAATACTTCAAATGTGACATATTGTTTGACCCGGAATGCAAAAATAGACTTCTAGGAGTGTACACGAAGTTTTTCAAAACTCGCTACAACGAATCAGACACATGCACTTGGCGCATTTTATGCGAATGCAACAACTGTAGAGACCTGAAAAAACTTACATTCATAACTGAAAACTAAACTTTGAACAATGCAATGACTGGGTCTTATGCGAACCCTTGGATCATATTCCTAAATCCTTTGTTATTATCATTATTATTATTATTATTATTATTATTCTGTAAATAAAATTTATACTAGACAAAAATTGCGTGACCTACACTTGCATCATGTTATTGCTTATCATTTTGCAATTTCAGTTTTTTTGTTCTAACAGGTTTTTAATGAATTACAGGTCATGTTAAATGTTGTTGATTGTATTGATCACTAATAGACAAATATGAGCAAGCGTTCTTCGGTTCAGTTGATTGAACGAGATGAACCAGCTTTCATCAAAAAGTTCAAAGCAAGAACTGGTTTCGTCGAGCCTTGTGATTTGAGTGACAAAACAGAAATTAAGGAAGGTGACAATAGTTGCATTGATTCAGTGGAAGACCTCCCGACTATTGAAGTAATACCAGGAAAATCCAAGAATAAAGTCACATCGGAAGATGTCCGAAAGGTACATGAACAACTGATTGCATCTTCTCGATCTGACTTGTCGTCTGGCCAGGATTGCAAAGTTGTCACGAGTGAAAAGAATGACAGTGGAAAGTTTAAGTTTTCGCTTCCTAGTCAAGAACAGCAAAGAGTTAAGAACTCGATTTCCTCTTCAGCTCAAAAAGAAAAAAGCAGAAAATTAATTTGTAGTGAGCCTGAAAATATAAAAAATGATCACGTTAAAGTTTCAAACAAATGTCTTCTGTCTTTTGGAGACGGAGAAGAAGATTCTGAAGATGATTAGGCGAATCCTTTGAATTAATTTGACTAGTTTCTCACGGCAATGGGTCAGAATGGATTTTTTGTGAATCCCTGTTGAATTTCGGGTAGCTGAAATTGAATGCCGCCAAATGAAAAGAAAGCAGAGGAAGAGATGTAAAGATCAAGGACCTCTTATCGGAATGAAAAAAAAAACAATTAACTAAGATAATGAGAGAGTAATTTGCATTGACTTTCATTTCGTTTGCTGAATTAAAGGATTTCCTACTGCATAATTTTGATCTAATTAGGAATATGACTACTTTTCGGTTCTACTTTGCCCGCAATATAGGAGCGCCAATCACAACGGCGCAATTGGGTTAATTACCCCGCATTTGTTTTGAATTACCCCCTGTGATAAACAAGGGTATTGCAACCGGGTACCGGACTTTTTCTCCCGTAAACAATTTAGTTCACAAGATTTTGCTTGTGAAAATAGTACGTATTTGAACATGCTTTTGAATAAATTCAACTTCAATCAATCATCTGGTATGTAGTTAAGAAGTATGCGTACGACAACCGAGGCGTGGGGTTTGAATCGGGCAAGGACCCGATTTTTTTTAAAACTCGAAATGTTCTGCTGATTCGGACTATCGTCCGTGTGGTTAATAAGTGACATAAATGAGTTATTAACTTTTTCTCCCTTAAACAACTTTGTTCACAAGATTTTGCTTGTGAAAATAGTACACGCTTTTGAGTAAATTCTTTTTCAATCAATCATCTGGTATAGAGTTAAGATTTATGCTCAAGACAAACGAGGCTTGGGGCTTGAATCGGGTACCGACCTGATTTTTTTTTCAAACTAGAAATATTATTCTAATTCGGACTATCGTCTTTTCGTCTGTGCCTTGCCCGTGATATAGAAGCGCCAATCAAAAAGTTTCGTAGTTCGATTGTTATTGTTTTATAGCTGCGCTAAACAAGGTTGTTGCAACCGAATACTAGACTTTTTCTCCGGCAAAAAACTTAGTTCTAAAGATTTTGCTCGTGAAAATAGTACTTGCTTTTAATCAATTGAAAAGCATAAAACTAAATTATGCATTTCAAAAAAAATTATATCACAGGGGTAGGCTTCCTTTTCGCTTGTGTAACAACAACACTGGGCCAAATGCATCCTCCAGCCATTTAATGTTGGATAGATGTTTATTTAGAAGATACTTTTTTAATAAAAAAAAATTATTTCAAATAGCAAAACAACAACTGAAGCGTGAAACCAAAATAGCACCAGGAGTGAAAGAGAGCACCATATGGGAAATCTATCAGATAAAAAGGCCGGATGTTGGCAATGGCAAGATAAGAAATTCGCAGAAAGTGAGATACAAGGTGACAGAGATTTAGAGGATCATAAAAACTTCGAGAGAAGCTTGAGGACGTAGAGTTCCGATGACACATGCTGCGTTAGACATCTGTATGCAAACTGATATTCTTTGTCTAAGGAAGGCAGAAGCACGGGCTTCGTTGGTGGAATCTTGAATCAGCTTGCCGAGCTTAGAAAGAAAACGTTTGGTGTCTGGTCCTGCGCCTCCTTGTATTTCGAATGCGACAGGCTGAAACAAGTAGCCTCTGTTGATGATTTCAGTGTATTTCATTCTTTTCGTCTCTTCTGCTGTAGTCACTGCTTTCAGGGGCTCGAATGAGTCAATTCTACTACTGCACAATGCGTCCACGACCGTGGCATCCCATACCATTGGTTCGCCTCTGGACCAATGTGTAGACGTGAGCCCAGCCGGCCTTTTCCGATCTGCGCGGCAAAGTCCAGGGGGTTCTAATACCGAGTATGTTGGCGCTGGCAAGACCCCTCTTCACTATGTCATTCAACAACGAGTGGCAAGTATGACGACTGGCGCTCATTTTGCAAGCCAAACCATGGTGGCCATCTTCAGAGACTTTTTTACCGCATCGGCATTGGTGGGGTTCGCACACTTCGCCGCCCGAACGCAGTGCCACACTGACGCGGAGTTGGATATCTGTGAATTTCAAGCCCAATTTGGATGATGGCAGAGCCTGCAGCCAGCTTCCCGCCATCTTTTCAGAGTAAGCTTCTATTCTATTGTGGTCTGTCAATGAACAGTTCTCAAGCATCGAGGTTTTTAGGTTCTCGAATACTGGTCAAGTCCAATTCTTTTGGGTGCATCTATTAGTTGGTGGAAGTGCTTGTGCAGTCTCACCCCAGAGTTCCAGAGCAGTTTCTTCGTCACCTGTTGGTCCGGTACAAGTGGAGATTTGGTCTGACAAAGCAGCGCAAGAGCTCGCGGAGGATAGAAAACAGGAAGTCGCAAGCAATGACGCAGATGGCAGACCCAGGCCACCCATTTTAACAGGCAGACAGGCTTGGGTGCGAAAAGAATCTGTAAGTTGAGCATTGGTGATTTTTTTCCAGTGTTGAGGTCAGAATGGAATCATAGTTGGAGAGTATGTCGGGGTGCATGAAGCACGGTGACGTGCTTAGCAGAAATGTCAGTTTCGGTATACTGAACGAGTTTTTCAAAAGAAAAAGCGCCGAGTGTGCCTCGATTTCGACCAGGCGTTCGCTCAGTAGCTCAAGATCTTAATTTATCAAGGACACAGTCAGCACCCATGCGTGCACCAAGGATGCATAGGTCGTCCAATGGAGTTACTTGTATAGCAGGGCAGATCGTGTTGAATAGTTGCAGTATTTCGAGTTTGAGCTCTTCACTCGGTGAACCTAGGAAAGTTAGCTCACCTTTCGAAGGCTTAACTATCAGGCCAAGCATACGAGCGCGCTCTATCACCAGTTTCAAGTCCTCGAAAACTACCCGGAACTTATCAGCAAGATTCCCATCGTCCAGATACCAGAAGTTAAGAGCAGAAGTCAGCGAATGAATCATGTCGTTAATCGTGTCACAGAACATGGGCGGCCCCTCCGGGTCTCCTTGTTGAGCTCCTTCATCTGAGTTCAGAATTTGAGATCCAAAGAACAGATAGGAGGGTTGGCTATAGGCTGAGAACGCAACATTTTTCAGGCGAGGGTACTTTTCGCTAATATTCTCCAGCATTTGTTGCCTTGAGATTGAGTTGAAAGCGTTTTCGAAATCAATTTTGACTAGAACGTGTTCATCGCTGATGCCTGGAGAAGATAGGAATTTGCGGGTGGCATGGACTGCCGCCTCACATCCATTTTTGGTGCCGAAGCCCAGTTGAGTATATCCATATGAACATTTTCTTTGTTCTAATAGTTCGTGATCTTTGCCGGCACATTTCGCTGCCAATCTGCGAAGTGTGTTGCCGACTGCTATGGGCCGCACGCCGGAAGAAGGTTTTTTGAGTGCGAACAAGTTTGCCCCGAAAAAGAAAGGTCTGATATCAATCGGTACACCACCGCTCAAGATGATATTTGTGAGCCCGGTCAGGTCTTCAATCAGTTTGTTTGATGTTTCGTTACACATTCCAATCATGTCTTTGATAATTTGAGGCCTCAATTTGTCAGGCCCACTGGCTGAGCCGTTCGGGAAAGAATTTATACAAGAGTGAACCGTAGAACCCACAGTAGTGATACATTCTTGTTCTTTGTTTCCCTGAACAGCATAGGCGAACTTGTGCCGGGGTTGTTTTTATTCCATCTCATTTACAATTTCGGGTGTAATTTCAGGCATCGTGTTATCAATTTTCTCTTGGACCCTTCTCCTGAGACTCTCTGTTTCCTTTTTCGGCTTCGCCTTTTTTTTCGGCTGCTCCGGAACCTCATCTGTGCCGGAAAAAGATCTTATAGTTGAGTTGACTGAACTGGTGATGTTTGTTTGGTGTTTTTCCCTCCTCTGTCAGTCGCCTTCAGACAGTGGGTGGGGATACTCATAAGCTTCAGCCAATTGGAAACTTCGTCAGGGTGTTTGGAGATATCGATGATAACTTCGCTATAGAGACAGGCTAAGTTGACTCTTGCTCCTTTCGGGACACGTTTGAGTATGGGGACTCTAGCGGAGAACAGCTTGCGGAGATAGGTGGAAGCCTCGGAATCTCGAGGGAAGTTCTCTATTGTGAGATCTCCGATTAGTTGAGAAAGGCCACTAGACTGGTGCTCGGGCGCGCTACCAGTATGAGTCAAGTTCTGTGGAGATATATCATCAGCCAAGACAACTGAATCCGGTAGGCAGCGGTTGCAGATCAAGCCTGGCTTCCAGTGTTTAGAACTCGGTAGGGGAGTGTGCTTGAGGTGAACAAAGCCGCATATGCTACACCAAACTCCTCCGCCCCGTAGATGCTTTGAACACACGCTGCAGTGAGTCTGATCTACTTCATCTTCAGTGACTGTTGGTTGCTGTTGCTGCATTTCGCGTAGGTGTCACATTCACTTATATGAAACTATTTAATACGTTTATCACAACAATTAGGCTATTGTATTCAATTTTAATCATCTGGAGATGAGTTAACACTCATGCCTACGACAACCACGGCTTGGTGTTTGAATTCAGCCGTGAACTGATTTTTTTTAAAATACAGAATTAATCTGCTATTTCGGACTATCGTCCCTGTGTTTTGTAGTCGAATTAATTGAGTTATAATTTTGTTTTCAAACATAGTTTTGTTTGAAATGCTTGCACGACGTTTTGTAGACAAGTTTAAACAAAGATTTAAATGTCGAAAGATCTAGCTTTTTTGACAGTTAAATATTTTTTTGACTTATTGGCTTTCGTCTCATTTTCTATCTACTAGTTTGTCGTCTATGTTTTTGTTGCATCGCAATTTGTGCTATATGGTTGTTGACTTAAATTTCCGAATTATGCATACCATTTTGCATCCATTTCACATAAAGAACCAGTGAACCCAGTTTTGCTGAAAAATTTAGTGAGTTTTCTGTTTATTGTTTTTTTGGCTTTTTTATCTCATAATTCGTTTCCTACGATCGATAAGACTGTGACTCCATTTTTTTGAATGCTAATAATCAACCTCAAAAGGACCTGAGGTTTTGTCTTTTTTCGGCTATAAAGGTTTCGGCTTATTTGATATCGACTCAGTGGCCTATTTGTACTTCTGTTAAATCCTGTTCAAGAACCATTTGAGTTATCTATTGTCTTTGTTAATTGAGGCTTTGCTAGTTTCAAAGTAGATAAGCCTTTCTAGCTTTATGACCGCCCATCAAAGTAATCTGTCTTGTTTTGTACCACGTCCTGTTGCATTTGACATCATATTAAAAATACATGGTGACAGTTTCTGCGGGTATTCCTGTTCATAAAGTTTTTTTGCTGATGGAATTGTCAATCGCTTTTTTGAGAGGCAAAAAATTTCACGAGCGAGATGTTTTTTATCAGGGTAAGAAGAGTGTTATCTATTCTCCCGATACCTTCTTGAGTGGCAGTTTATTTTTCAGTCCTCATATAAAACCAAATTTGTGTAAAATTTTGTCAAAGATTTATTTTTTTATGTATCGGATGTGATACTTCTGTTTTTCCGAAATTATCATGAAAAATTTTCCAAATTTTAAAATGATGCAATATCTGGAGCAATACATTTAAAAAACAGTTCTCGAGTTTCTACGCATGCGGTTATTATGCTCTCAATTAGCATTGTCGGCTTTGTAACGCTTCTTTATTTTTGTTTTGATGCAAATTTAACAATTGATTGTCGTATTCCAGACAAATTCAAAGAAAGATATAAAAATTTTGTTATATCCATCTTTTTTGACAGTTGAATAAGTTTTTTGACTTTGCGGTGTTCGTCTCATTTTCTGTCTGCTAGTTTTTCTAGAAAAATTTCCTGCTTATTGGTTATTAGCTTGAACTCCGTCGATTCAGCTGCAGAGTTATGTATTCTATTAGCCTAATTGTTGTGATAAACTTATGAAATAGTTTCAGAAGCCGAAATGAAAATAAAATGGTTTATGGTGTGGGTGAACAAGAAGCTTCTGCCATCAATTTTAGTTCAAAGGAAACTATAGATTATCCAGAGCTGAGGTATTAAGATCAAACTCTCATCGCTCCGAAAGACAAAAAGTCGGAAAGATCTTGTTCTGAGTTGAGCCCCATATTAGACGAAATTGAAGTTACATCGCTGGTCAGAGATCTTAAAAATTCAGTCAAATAAACTCGAGATTCGCAAATGGAAGCAATGATAAATGAAATAAAAAAGACACTCCCAAAAACTGTTCACGAAGCAATTGCAATTGCTAAAGAAGCAAACAATCGATGAAGCTAAAGATAACATAGACTATAGGGGGCAACAATGTGACCTTAAAGCTCGTAGTGAAACTGAACTAATAAAAGGATGCAAGCGCAGAGACAACGTCGGAATAATTGGAATTCCCGAAAACCCAAATGTCGATGAAAACGGAAGAAGAATTTATGAAAGCAATGAAGAAAGTATTGAGAAACTCACCAAAATAGCCACCGCAATAGGAGCTTATATTTCGGAATCGGACGTTTCAATTGCCCACCGACTTCCTACGAGAAAGCATCATCCAAGAACCATGATCGTTCGCTTCACAAGAATAATCGGCAAAGTCAATCTCTTAAGGAATAAGAAGAAACTTTTTCAGTCTTCCACGATGAGAGACGTAAAAATATTTGAGGATTTGACTGCGCCTGGAGTCAAGTTCCTCCATTTGATGAAAAAAGATGCCCCCGAATCGAAACTGTCTGGACGCGCGAGGTGTACATTTACTTCAAATACACAAAAAATGAGGTGGAACATTTTATAAGAGGTCTATATGAAGGAGGAATTAAAACTAGAGTACTCATTCAATGACGTTGAGAGCTGCTTCAATAAACAATGAAATGATATCCTCAAGCCAACAAAGTGCTAGTAGTGCTAAAAATCATGTTGCTAACTTTTGGGAGGTACTTAATATAAATACAAGATCTATTAAAAATCACCACGATGAAATAGAAGCGCTTATAGGCAGTCTTGAGTCATCACCGAACATATTAGCTATAACTGAGACGTGGCTAAATGAAACAGACGAAATAAATTGTTACAAGATTAAGGGGTTTGAACCGTTGATATCAAAAAGTAGAATTTCAACGAAAGGAGAAAGTGTAATGATTCAAGGTGACAAACTTTTAAAGTGATCAGAGAAATATAATGCGAACTTGCGGAATGTGTAAGTATACTAGTTAGAATAATGAAAATAAATTATATTTTAACTGTGACACACAACACTCCTAGGACTGACAAAATGTTTTTTTTTGAACAATTTGACTCTCTCTTCGACCGTCTATCACTACAAAACACTCCCGTCATTGTATGTGGCGATATAAACATCGATATAATGCGTGATAATCTACCAACATAAAAATACTTATGTCATAATTTCGAATGGATTCAATATTCTCAATCAGAAACCAACAAGAATCGTGGAAATGGCACAAACTTGCCCAGATCATTTCATAATCAAAGATGTACACCATCAAAAACTAGCCTTTTCGGATCACATTCCAGTTGAGTTACAAGTTTTCATTAAGGAAATTAAAAATGAAAGCTAGGTCAGCTATAGCGACTCATCATTCATCAAAGAAGATAAACAAGTTCAGCAATTTAAAACGGAGCTCGAAAAGCAGTTGCAATCATTTAATCCTCAGTTAAATAATTCAAATAAATTTTTTGCAGAGTTTGAAGAAATATTCAGTCGTGTCTTTCATAAATTTGCTCCAATAGTAATAAGAAACGTATCCAAAAACAACAGTAAGCCCAAGTGGTTTTCAAATACATTAAAAAGTTTGATTTCAAAAAGAAATCGACTTCATCAAGAGTGGAAATTAAATTTTTCCAATCCATTGGCTTTACAAAGGTACAAAATCCATAGATTAAAAGTGGAAAAAGAACTGAAGAGAGCTAAATCAAGGTTCTACTTCGAAAAGTTTGAAAATTGTATAGGTGACTCAAGAAAACATTACAGGTTTTTAGATACAATAAACGAAAAATCCAGAAACAATCCAATCATTAGCGAATTGCTAGATAACACTGGTTGCAAGATAACTATTCAAACTGATATAAACAATGAACTAAATACTTTTTTCGCTAGTATCGATGAAAACTTAAGTTCAGTTATATCTCAAACATCGTTTGATGTATCAATCGAATCGAATTTCTCAATTTACATTTATCTTTGTCATGAACAAGTAATAAGTAAATTTTTTGGTCAGTTAAAAAGGAAGGTATCTGCAGGAATTGATGACATCAGTAATATACTAATCAAGGTTGTATCCAGTAAAATTGTTCATCTGACCAAACTGATAAATTGTTCAAGGAATAGCGGAAAATTTCCAGCTTTATTAAGCAAAGCTAAAATAATTCCATTTTGTAAAAGTGGATCGAAGTTAGATATGGGAAATTACAGACCTATGTCTCTGCTCAATTGTTGGAGTAAAATTTTTCAAAAAGTTTTTGCTTGTCAGGATTTATAATTACATGGAGGAACATAAACTATTTTATTGCAAGCAATATGGCTTCAGATCTAAGCATAATACAATAGATAAAATAGCGGAAGTTACTGGTAAAATTCGCTCATCCAAAGGTATCATTGAAGTTCCGGTTGTTCTGATTGACTTGAAAAAAGCGTTTGATACACTGAATCATTCTTTCTTAATTAAGAAATTGGGTTATTATGGTTAGGATGGGCCAAGTTCAACTTGGATAAAAAGCTATATTTCAAATAGAGTTCAATGCGTTAAAATGAATGGTGCACGATCATCTTGGGCAAAAGTTCATTGCGGAGTTCCCCAAGGCTCAATACTCCATACGACGATACAAACATAAATATGTTATCTATGTTATCAAACATAAATTGTTATCCAGAAATTAATAATGATATGGATAAAGTCTCTCAGTGGTTAAAGGCAAATAAATTAAGTCTAAACTTTGAAACAACAGTACAAGTTAATATAACAAACAAATAGCTTTCCAATATTTATTGAAAATTATAAAATTCCCGAAAAGATATGCTGCAAATAATTCTAAGTTTAATTTTTGTAAGCACATCGAAAGTGTTCATGCAAAGCTGCGCCGCCAATGCGGAATCCTTTCTAAAGTTAGGCATTATGTTCCTCGGAGGGTATTACTGCGTTATTATGATACAAATGTTAAATCTATCATTCAATACGGTATCCTCATTTATGCTTGTGCAAGCTACAGTGCCCTTTTACCCATCCTTAATTTACAAAAGAAGATAATTCGTACCATTTCTTATGAAAATTCAAGAAAGTGTTACATCATTATTCGGTAAAGGAGTTCTAACTATTCATGAGCTATATGTTTACGAACTTGAAGTTTCTGTTTCGATCTTTGGCCAAACTGCATGCGAGTGATCATTTATATAATTTATTTGAATTCATTGTATATAATCGAAATACCAGATCACCAAAAAAGGGGCTTAAGAAAATACCCTTAGCTAGAAGTAATATGCAAAAGTTCTCAATAAAACACCGCAGGTCTAAGCTGTTCAATCTGTTACAAGAAAATAACTTGGTCCCTTAAGAGTTGCAAAGATTGAATGAAGCTCAGTTTTTAAAAGTGATACATCCCTTAAAAGATCTCTTTATCTTAGACAACATGCTTTCCACGTTTATTTTTTACTTGAATTCGATCTGAGTTGAGTTCAATACAGAACCATATTGAGCCTTCACCAGTTGTTGCATATCAATTAGTGTGGGTTCAGTTTGTATCTTACAAACTGGACCCCATCTTGGACTTGTTCACTGGTTACTGCCACAGGGGCTCAGTTAGGTGTCCGCTGTCTAAAAAGCCTCCATCCTGCCCTGCGGGTGTTATGAATTCTATAGAGACATGGCACAGTTAGTAGAAGCAACCAGGATTGAGGGCCTACGACAAGCGAGTTTCAGCGCCAAATAAGTTTCAGCGCCGTGAAATTTTGGGAATAAGTTTTATCCTGTGACATAATCTAAACCATACTTGATCGGATTGCTCAGACGACTGGTAATTAAAATGTTCAGCTAACCATAAAAGCTTCAATTGCGAGAATATGAAAAATAAGTCTAACTTGAATTATTATTACCAAAATACTTTCAACCTATTTAGTTTTGAATTATATTGTTTTGTTACGAACTAATAAATTGAATGCTAAGTTTGTTAAAGTCGATTTTGTGTAAAGGGCAGCCGTGTGCAACCCAAGTGGGTTGGTTGATTGTCCTCTCAGAGGTATTTGTTGTAGGTACATATAATGCTTAGTTAATTATAACCTGTATCTCGTGAGAAATAAATCTTTTTCGTCTTATTCCACTTTGCATTCACTACATGAAGAGAAATCGTGAACACTATATAAAGAATCGTCGGTGTTATTTTTTCGTCTTTTCAACCTGCTATTTTGCTTTCTACAAACGTATATTTTACGTGAAGATCGATAAGACAAGGACCTCTTTGAAAAATTAATAATTTTAATATGGAGATATTTTTATTTCGTTTTTTTTTTACTTTTTCGATAAGCAAGGGTATTGAAATCTGGTACTAGACTTTTTCCGTAAATAATTTTGTTCACATACTAATCTCTTGGACTAAATTCCTCTACTTTATTGGTCCTTTCTCTCACAAAAGACGTATTTTGAGCATGTTTTCTTGCATTTTAAACAACCGGCCTAATTAAAATTTGACGTCAGGCTTCAAGTGGTTAGATGAAAGCATTTTGAAATACTTTAGTTTTGCTTTGGTCGCTTTTTTGCTGCAGATCATTGGAAGTTTAATAGACATTGTGCTGCTGTATCAGAAGCTGCATTGTATTTTTGCGAACAACTATAGACCAGATGGACGAGGGAGTGAGTGTCTTTCCTAATCTCCAGGTAGGAGGTTCATTTCCGTAATCTTTTATCTTATATCTATATCTATACTATAATTAAATGCGAGTGACAGCTATCTCCCATGTTTTAACAGAATAATTTTGCATGTTTAACGAAAGAATTTTTTCATGTTTAAGCTGTATCGTATATTGCAATGCTTTAAAAAAAATTTCAATTAGTTTTCCGCAAGGTCATCAATTTATCAGTATTTTTTTCGAGGACAAATTAAGTCTGTCTGTATACCTGCTTTTTAAAATCAATTTGATTATGTCTGTCTACTTGTCGCTTAATTTTTCATCTCTGCTCCTATATATTTAAATGCGGGCTTCACTATCTCGCCATGTTTAAGCTTTTTCAACGTATTATTTTTGCATGTTTAACAAAAGAATTTTTTCACGTTTAAGCTATGTCGTACATTGCAATATTAAGTTTTTTTTGGTTTTCCAGTTTAAATTCCGTGTTTATTTCATCAATTTTGAAATTAGCAACCCAATAGTAGGAAATTGTAAGGTTTTCCCCAGGTTTTGCGATTCTGGCTTCCATATATGAATAACCAAATCCTTTTAGTTTACGAGATAGGCAATTTTCAGATTTGAAAAATTCGAAAACGTTGAATATCTCAATCCTGTTGTTGGATATTGTGAGGGTACTCTCAGGGGTTGCGAATTTTGCCTCTGATTATGACTGCTGAAATCTCTGTAGTTTTCGAGATATGACAATTTTTTTTGGATTTTTTCAAAACTTGAAAGAAAACTTAGATATGATAAGTTTCACAAAACTTGAAGTTACCATCTCTGTAGTGAGGCTCTGTCAGGGTACTCTCAGGAGTTGCGAATTTCAACGCCAAATACGACTGCTCAAATCCTTGTAGTTTTCGAGATAAGACGTTTTTTTATGATTTTTCTCCGAAATTTTCAAAAAAAAATTAAACGTTAAAAAATTCCAAAACTTTGAAGATCTCAATTCTCTAATTGGAATATTTGAGGGTTCTCTCAGGGGGTTGGAATTTCGCCTTCCAATATGACTGCTCAAATCCTTATAGTTTTCGAGATATGACGATTTTTATGATTTTCTCCGAAATTTTCAAAAAAAAGATGTTAAAAAGTTCCAAAATTTTGAAGATATTAATTCTGTTATTGGAATCTGTGAAGGTACTCTCAGGGGCTTGCCAATCTGGCCACTGAATATGGCTGCTCAAATTATTGTAGTTTTTGAAATTTGACGTTTTTTTAAGGATTTTTCTAAGTTTTTCAGAAAACTTAAGTATAAAAAATTTAACTAAGCTTGAAATTTCCATATCTATAGTGAGGCTCTGTTAGGTTACTCCCAGGATTAATGAATTTAGCCTTCAAATATGGCTGCTCAAATCCTTGAAGTTTTCGAGATAAGACGTTTTTTTATGATTTTTCTCCGAAATTTTCAAAAAAAAAATTAAACGTTAAAAAATTCCAAAACTTTGAAGATCTCAATTCTCTAATTGGAATATTTGAGGGTTCTCTCAGGGGGTTGGAATTTCGCCTTCCAATATGACTGCTCAAATCCTTATAGTTTTCGAGATATGACGATTTTTATGATTTTCTCCGAAATTTTCAAAAAAAAAAGATGTTAAAAAGTTCCAAAATTTTGAAGATATTAATTCTGTTATTGGAATCTGTGAAGGTACTCTCAGGGGCTTGCCAATCTGGCCACTGAATATGGCTGCTCAAATTATTGTAGTTTTCGAAATTTGACGTTTTTTTAAGGATTTTTTCTAAGTTTTTCAGAAAACTTAAGTATAAAAAATTTAACTAAGCTTGAAATTTCCATATCTATAGTGAGGCTCTGTTAGGTTACTCCCAGGATTAATGAATTTAGCCTTCAAATATGGCTGCTCAAATCCTTGAAGTTTTCGAGATATGACATTTTTTTTCTCATTTTTTCAAAACATTTTCAGAACACTTAATTTTTTTCTTCAAAATTTGAAGTTCCAAGTCTTTAGTATGAGGCTGTTAGAGTACTCTCAGGAGTTGGCTCCAAAAATTACTGCTCTAGTCTTTGTAGTTGTCCAGATGTGACCTTTTTTGTGATTTTTTGAAGAAAAAAAATTCAGAAAATTTGATTTTTTTTTCCAAAATTTGAAATTCCGAACCCTGTAGTTGGGGGCTGTCAGAGAACTCTCAGGAGTTGCAAATCTGCAAATCTTGCGTCCAAATGCTACTGCTCAATTGCTTTTAGCAGCACTGGAGGGTGCGTTACACGCTAGTATTAAATGAAAGTCTTGATGCGCTATAGACGCAACGTCTTAACTTTTCTATCGAGCACAACGCTTAAGAATCATTCAAAGCAACCATCAAAGAAAGATGAACTCGATCCAACTTCAAGGCTAGACAGTACTTACCTATTTTTGTCCAAAATTTTGCGTTCACAGATTCGTTTCAGTCTGAAACGAATAAACTGATAACAGCAACCTGCATGCTGATAATTTTTTTTCGGTCCATGAAGTAAATATAATTATTTCATAGTTTTATCATTCAAAGTTTCATAGCTATAAAGATTGCTAATTAAAACTGAAACTTTTCGCGTACCGATTTGGTCCACGAAAGAACTTGAAAAATTTCAACGTTTCATAGCTTTGAACCTTGCTTAAGAAAACTTAAAATTTTTGCGAACCTTTTCGGTCTATGAAATTACTTGAAATAATTCATTGTTTCATAGCTTTAAAAGCTTGATCAGAAAAGCAAACTTTTTGCGAACGATGCAGTGTATGAAATAACATGAAATAATTCAAAATTTCGTAGCTTCAAAAATTTGCTTCGAAAAACTGAAATTTTTCGCGTACCGATTCGTTCCACTAAATAACTTGAAAAATTTCAAAGTATCATAGCTTGAATAGGTTGCTTAGAAAACTTTAAGCTTTTCGCAAAATGATTCGCTTTATAGATAACTTGAATTATTTCAAAACCTTATATCTTCATATATAATAAATGAATGACACGTTTTCAGCATAAGGCCTAATGTTTAAGGGGATATCGAGCGCAACGTTTAAAAAAGGCTCTCATCGGTACTTTCACTCAGAGCAACAATCAGAGCGAGATGAAATCGATTCAACTTTAAGGCTTGACAGTACCTGCCCACTTTTTGTTGAAAGATTTGCGTTTTTAGATTCAATTCAGTCTGGAACGAATCACTTAAAAACAGCAATCTCTAGCCTAAGAAAGAAATTTCTTGCAAAACGGTTCGGTCTATGAATCAAATGGAAATGTTTCAAAGTTTCATACCTTTAAAAATGTGCTTTGAAAAACTTATACTTTTTGCGAACCGATTCGGTCTAGAAAATAACTTGAAAGAATTCAAGTTATATTAGCTTGATTAGCTTGCTTAGAAAATTTTTAAGCTTGTCGCGTACTGATTCTGTTTATGAAATGACTTGAAATATTTCAAAGTTGCATAGCTCTATTAGCTTGCCTGGAAGAACTTTCGCAAACCGAATCATCTATGAATTTACTCGGAAATTTTTAAAGTCTCGTAGTATTCGAAGTTTCGAACAGCTTCAAAATTTCGATTAGCTTGCTGAAAATTTTTTATTTTTTTGCGAACTTTTTAGTCTATAAAGTAACTGGAAATAACTCTTAGTGTCATGGCTTAATAGTTCGTTTCGGAAAACTTATACTTTTTGTGAACCAAATCAGTGTATGCAATAGCTTATGCAAAAGTTTCAAAAGTTTCATGTTTTAAGTAGCTTGCATAGAAAAACTTGAACCTTTTGTGAACCAGTTCGCAGAATTTTTTGCTGATTGAGTTAAGTTGCGTCATCCGATTTGCTTCATGAAACATTTCGAAATATCTTAAATTTCATAGCTTGCTTAGAAAAACTTCATTTTTTCAGGAAACGATTCGTTCTATGTAACCTAAAGTTTTTCAAATCGATTTACGATATGGCCTAACTTGAAGCTTGATCAGAAGAGCAACTAATTTTTTGCGAGACAATTGATTATTCGAAACGGGCTTGCATATTCGAGACGGTCTTATATATTAAATGTAACTCCGAATGCGCTATGGACGCAATGTTTAACTGAACGCATTGTTTTAGCCTTGTCGAATGCAACGTTCAAAAAACTCTTTAGGCTTAACGTTTAAGAGAAGGCCATGAATGTTCTAGTACTTTCAAGTTTTTTTAAGTCTGGAATTCAATTCTTCAGACAAGGTAACTCAATTAATTTTCAAGGCTAGGCAGTGCCTGTCCAGTTTTTCCGAATTTTTGCCTTCACAGATTGATTTCAATCTGAAACGAATCAATTAAAAACAGCAACCTCTTTGCTAGAAAAAACTAACTGTTTGCAAACTGATTTGCGCTATGAAATGTTTTAAAATATTTCAAAGTTTCATCGCTTGCATAGCTTGCTTAATAAAACATAAAGTTTTGCTATCCGATTTGCTTCATGAAACTTTTTGAAATGTTTCAAAGTTTTATAGTTTGCTTAAAAAACATAAATTTTTCGCCAATCGATTTGCTCTGTGAATATTTCAGTCAAGTTTCAAACACAGAGGCAAAGCTCAGCTTTGCCTCTGTGTTTGAAACCAAATTTACGCCATATTTTTTTTGTCTCTAAGTTGTCGCCGAAGGGTTATCAAGTCAGTTGTTTTTTGAATAAATCAGTTATTTTTTGAATAGCGGTGTAAATGAATTTTTCCTTAACTTTGAATCAATGTGAGTTAGTTGGTTAATAAACAAGGGTATTGCAACCGGGTAGTAGAGTTTTCCTCTGAAGAACTTTGTTCACAGAATTTGCTCATGAAATTGTTGAAAGGTCTTTCAACTAACCTACGCTTTCGATTAGCAAGCGTTATTAAACTGGAATGTAGACTTTTGGGTTAACAACTTGTTTAACAGAATCACTTGCATCTTGGTGCATAATAAATTCAAACTTCTATGCGTTCGCGGCCAACTTAGCCTGGAGGTTTTGAATATGCCAGGTGGGGCGAAGGTCTTGGGCTCGAATGTGACCAAGACCTGTTTTTTTCTAACAGCAAATATTCTTTTTAAATTAAAATTGTCAGCCAATTATTTGTCTGCTTACCTGTTATTTACCTTGACCTTTTACTTCCTTTGTTTTTTTTTACCAGACTTTGGGTCGTTTTAAGGGGAACGCATTTTTAGAACTCATGTCAGCACTTTTCAAGTTGGTTGTATGTTTTTTTTTCGTTATGTCAAATTTTTGATTTTGATTATTTTTGACTTTTCTCGAAAAATAATCTCTCAAAACTATTATTGTGGGTTCAGTGGAAATAGCGGGACGTAAAAGCTCCCCGGTATCAACGGTCACTCGCAAAGTTTTTACACAAAAAGTTATCGCTCTCAGAAAAGTCAATTATTTAATTTTTTGACCATTTTTGAAATATTCTTTGATTTTTTGACCGTTTTTGAAATATTCTTTTGAGTATTTTCGAAAACTACCCTGCCATATCTGAACTTTTGGGCTGAATTCAAAAAACCGTTTTAATGAAGCTTCATTGTTTTTGTGGCTGCGCCCAAATTTTTCTGGCATCACAAGTTATGTCCCTCGGGGTTTTGGGTTCAGTCGAAATAAGAGGTTTCGTGAGTCTATTCTGCATAAGCGGCTACGCCCTTTTTTCACACAAAAAGCTATGAATCTCGGAAATGTCAAATTTTCGTTTATTCGCTTTTTTTGGACTGTTCTCGCTCACTATCCTGTCAAATCTGCTATCATAACAACAGGTTGTTGAAAGCCTATCTTCTTAATTGAATATGCCCAGCTTGCTCAAGAAGAAAGTAACGGCTTTCAAACAAGTCAAAATTTTTTGGAAATTTATTGACTTCATGCGAAAACTAACGGTTAGTTCTCAGGTTGTGTTCAATCGAGAAACCCAGTTTTGGGATTCTTTTCTGGCTTAAGCGGCCACAACCTCCTCCTTGCAGGAAAATGTCTTGGATTTTGGAAATCTTTTTGACCGTTTTTAGAACTTGTGATCGTTTTTAGAAGCTTTTTGAATTTCAAAATTTACAATAAAATCTGAATGAGAAGTTCAACTGAAAAAATTGGTTGCCATATATGTCATCCCCTTGAGAAACATGATTATCTCAATTTTTTTCATTCTTCCCACTGATTATAATATTTTGATAGTGAAACAACTAAGGTTTTGGGCAAAGAACAACGTTTGAAATCAGATTAGTGTAGCAAATTGGTTCAATATTAAATTTGTACCTCTCGCTTTAAATGGGCCCCTAGTTGTTTTTTTATTAAGAAATATGAAAAATTTGATTTACCTGGTTTTTTTTCTTCATTTTTTGTTTTTTTTATTTGTGTTGTATCGCAAGTGGCTCGAAGCTACGCTTTGCCTCTGTGTATTAAACTCAATTCAACTTAGAAATTGCGAAGTGCTAGAACCCATGCTTGAAACCTCAAGGGCCGTTGTTCGAGTCCAATGGGGACCTGTTTTTTTGTAAACTGGAAATGTGGATTACTTCAGTCAGCATGAAATTCTAAGATTCTTTCGATTTGTTTTGCATCTTTTTTTGAAATTTTATGGTTTGTCGATTCATCTGCACCTAATTTTAGCTATTCAGTTTAATACAGCAAGAGTTTTGAGGCTTTCTAGTTTTGCTAATTTTGCATGATCAAAGAAAGACAAGTTCGATTTTTTAAGATATTGCTTTTTTGGAAAATTTCTGAGAAACGTTTTTGAAATTTCGGAAAAGTCAAAATGTTGAACTTTTGACCGTTTTTGGAAAGTTGTTCACTGTTTTCAAAAACTACCCTGAAACTTTTAAGACTAATGGTTCATTCAAAACAAGTTCCGGGCTGCTGCACTGCATAAGCTATTACTCCCTTTTTATGAAAAAAAAGCTATAGCCTTCGGAAAAGTCAAATTTGTTTGTTTTTGGGACCAAGTTTTGGCCAAATTTGAGGTTGAGGGTTCTGTCAAAAGAACAGGTTGCAAGAGGTTTCATGCAAAAGATGCATTTCCTTAATTTCGGTATGAAAATTGTTATGCCCTTTGAAAAATTTACGTTTTCTGAAATTTACACCGTTTTTGCAATTTTTGTAAGTTTTTTTTTCTCGAAAACTACCCTGCCAAATCGGATAATGAGTTTACAAAAAATGGGATTTGGGTTTTCTCCTATATCAGTGGGTTGAGTTGAGGGTATCGGTTGAGTTCTATTTTCAAAGTCGCTCAAGAGGTGGCTATTCCGAATTTTTCACCTTGGAATGCCGTCCGGTAAGTGAAATTTTTAAGTTATCTTTTTAATGCAATTTTTCCATTTAATTTTCCAAAAAATCTGCTTCTTTTTCTATTAGTTTTATTGTAATGCAATGTTTTTTCTAATGCAATGCTCCGCCTAACCTCTGTGTTGAAAATGGGGCCAAAATAAGGTTCACGGCAATTTTTCTAATTGATTTTTTCGATCATTTGCGCTATCTTACCTTAATTAGTGAAAGAGTGAGTTGCAGCTTGAATCTGAGCAAGTAAAACATCATGTTGTCTTGCATTTTTATCCGCTGTCACTCAAGTTTAGCCTGAAAACAATCATACTCTGACAATTTTTCGTCTAACAAATTTTTTTGCGCAAACAATTTTTTCATGAATGTTTCAAGTTTCTTTGATTTGCTGTTGTCCGTATCTATGCAAAACTGAACCAGATATTTTCATGTAACCGATTTTAGATAGAACCGTGTATGAAGCACTAAACTTTTTCCTCGGAAAGAACGTTTCACAAATCAGTAAGAAAATGAGCTTGCTTTATCAGTGATCTTTAACCAGTTGGAAACTCCTCCAAAAAGTTGTGAAAATGTTTGCGATATTTTGACTTAATTTTTGTTTGATTTTGCTCCGAGATATTGAAAACTGGGAATCAAAAGTAGTTAATAGTGATAATTTTTGTAACTTAAACAACCATCTGGGCTAATTTGGCAAAGGATAAACTGGCTTAGTGTGGATTGGTATGCGGAAAGTTTGTATACAGGATATAACAGCATAGGGTATATTGATATAAGATAGGTTGGCATAGGATAGATAGTAGTGCCACGATTAAACTATTATAGAAAGGCAACCGAGAAAAACATCGGATCAAGCCAGCATCCACCCCTTTAAGCGGTCTTGGAGGGCGGATGTAAGCACTCAGAGTTGAGAATTTCATGCAGCGTTAAGGAACTTAATTCTAAATTAAAGGATGGGCGGCGATGTTTTACTTAGATCAATGGGGGTATTGGATGTTAACTTGGACAAACTGTTTATATGTACTGCTAAATGGGACTCTAACTTTCAGAATATACCTTACATTGAATGTGGGTACATGAATGGACGTTGAACTGAGGAAATTGAGGAAGAAGTTGCGAGGGATAGATAGACTGGAGACGCACAGCAGCCTGACAGCTGATGAGCAGAACAAACTATCACTCAGACCCCAACTGCAACATAGGATAGCACAGATTGTCAATCAAATCAAACAGTAAGCAATGCACTAGCTGTTGCGTGGTTACGTAGCAGTGTTTAGACAACCGCGTATTCATACTCGTCAGTAAGCAGACAAACACTAAATTAACCAATCAGAATCAAGACAACGAAGATTTTCGTACACTATATTAACCAATCAGAATCGAGACAACGAAGAAATTCGTAAATCATAATAATTTAGTTCGTAAGTTTGCTTTTTCATCTCGATTCTGATTGGTTAATATAGTATTTGTCTGCTTAATGGCGAGTTTGAATACGCGGTTGTCTAAACCTAAACTGATTTCGGAATTAAAATCACAGCTCGAATGATTTTTATGATACTACTCATGACCCTCTAATGAGAGTTTATAAAGGTGCCAAAAATTGCACTGCAAACCCGTCCACACGTCATAGTTTCAGAATCTATGAGCGTTTTTTTAGTTCGACCAAACTGATTTTCCGAGCTCTCACAAATAAGTATAACGACCCTATTTTGGTCAAGTTTTATGCGCGGCTCGGCAGGCGACAGTTTGAAAAAAAAAACTGGCCGAAAAAGGCATTTTAGGCACTTGAGATATTTGACCAAAAAACCGCGTTTTTTTGGCGTGTGCTTTCCCTTCAAAATTAGTATAGATTGGCATATTTTAGAATAAAAATGAGAATGTTAAAATCAATTTTTAGGGTTGTTTTTTGGGGGAGGGGCTTGGGTAATTTTTCGTAGTTTTATTAGCATTTTTTCTTTTCTTGACGGTAGAAGTGGATGGTAAAGGGTCGGTAAAGGGTCAACTGCTAACTAAAATAAATGTTTATTTTCATAAAAAAGTTCCAAAATATGTTTTTTTTCCGAATCTGCTTTTAAAGCATTAGTTCCTTCTAAATTGGTTTTGGAGGCTCTGTTTTTTTTCTAATGTGTGTACGGAGAAGGAATAAAATTTTATATTTATCGACTCGAATAATCTGATCGTTGCGTTTGCGATAAGCAGGTTTGTTGTAATCGGCTACTACAAGCGTTGTTTACACTTGCGAAACGAGTGTATTAGTACGAACCTTCTTTTTTTCCAACCTAAGTCGTAAATGAAAGTGCTACTTTTGGTGGCACTTTGATCGATAGGCTGCTGTGGCAGTATAATGTCATATTTGCTTTAACGTTTGATCAGTAAACGTTAACAGAGTTGATGCATTTTTAATTCATCAACTGAACCGAAGAAAGTTATTTGTTTCAAACAACAGTGCAATGATAAAAAGCTTGAATTCAGAAATTTCCCAACTCAATGTATATCGCAATTTTTTTTGAAATGCATAATTTATTTTAAAAATTTTGGCTTTATGCTTTCCAATTTATTTCATGCAAAATTGTGCCTTTTTGTATTTGGTTCCCTTTTGCGGCATCGAATTGGCAATTTTTTAGCATGTGTAGCTTCGTTATTAGTGGCTAGTTTTTGGGGGAATTTAAGCATACGTGGCTGAGTGGTTAGTACGTGAGGCAAAATTGCAAGGTCGCAGATTCGAATCCAAAACGTAGCCGAGTTTTTGCTAATTCGAGGCTTATTTCTACCTTTTCCCATTTCACTTGATAGCTGCTTTTTGGTCGTGTTCTCGCAAGTGTTTGCGAAGCGCAGCATCGCCTCTGTGTTTAAACTCTGGGTGGTTATATCGCTCCCTCTTGAGAGAAAAAATGGTCCCATTGCGCCTACAATCTACATTTATTTCGTATAACAATGAAGAATGAATGGCCTTAATTATTTTTAACCATGGTCACAGAATATAATTGAAATATTTGGTATTTCAAATCCGCTGTCTGACCTATATAGTAAAAAGCTGTTAGTTTCGTCCAGCTTTCCTCGGATGATGTCTTGATTCCAGAAGTATGTGGAGATCAGGAAAAGGCCTGAGGTGACATATAATCTGAAATGATGCAAAGCATGATCTTATCTGAACCAATGATAAAACTCGAGACTGAAAAACACTTTTTTTTAGTTGGATAACTTTCAATTGATCTGTTTTGTTTGGCTTTTGAAGTTTGTAATCTCTCAACCTATACAGTAAATCTCAATATTCTGACTCGTTTCATAGTATGATGTTGATACACATGATCTCTGATTAATGATTACAATTACTTCTGAACAGCTCGTATGTAGCACCTTTCCTTTGTGGATAAATCGTCTTAATTATAACCGTTGTCTACGACTTTTCTTTATGATCAACAAGAAAATCATCCGAGAGTCGGTTGTTGATAAAATTGATTGTGTCAATGAACGAAATCAAGATCGTGTTTTTAGTTTGGTCTTTTTTCTTTTAAATTTTGTCCATGTCTAAGTTGATTTTAAGCGATTTGACATTTGTTTTTTTTTAAAGTCGGATTCCAATTAATTTTTTTAAGAGGAAGAGGAAATTACGTTTTCAATTACGTATGTGCAAATGGAGTGAAAGGCGTGAATGACTTTAGTATCGAAAGTGGATTTAATTTATAGATTTCCCAGCGGAATGAATAAATAATACTTTGATCCAGGCTTTTTAAATTGGGTTATCGTTATCATGCTTGCGATAAGCAAGCGTTATCAAACTGGAATCTAGACTTTTTTCTAGTTAACAACTAGTTTAACAGAGTCACTTGAATCATTTGATAGCTTGCTTTATTAATGAAGGTAATTTTCATGAAAATGTTGGTACAAGAGTGTAGTGGTAAGGATCGGGGCTATGTCGCGAAGGTTCAAGGGTTCGAATCCGAGATCATGCCAGTTTTTGGCACTCGATGAACGTAGGTCAGACTCTTATATAGGTCGCGATGATTTTTTATTTTTTTTTTCAGGAAAAAGTCTTTAAAATTTGTTCAGGCTCAAATTGATTTTTTTCGCGGTTTGACTCTTGATTGCTTTTAGGTTCAGTTCATTTCGTTTGATAAAGGAAGGCAAACTCCACTATCGAATGTAAAAATCACGAAAACTGTGATCGACTTCTATTTTTGAAAATGGAATTTAATCATCAGATTTCCCAGCGGAACAAAAACTTTAACCAATGATCCAGTTTTCTCAAATTGAGTTCATCAAAAAATGGAAAGTGCTAATTATAACTTGTTCTAGAAACTCTTAAATGTTGTAGGCCATCTATTTTTTTCGAAATTCAAAAATTGAAGATTTTTGAAAGAACAAGTCGTTTTTTTTTGTTTCCTTACGTTCATTTTGCGTTCATTTTTTTTCCAACTGTCAGTTGGCTATGTTCGTTTTAGCTGCAAGTGTTGTTCATTGTTTTTAGGGGACTTGAAACTTTCTAACAAAGTCTTTTTCTTCGGTCTTTTTCACTGGTGTCTGCTCAAAAATTGTCGGCTTTGTTTCCGCTTCGTCAGTTTTGTTCCGTTGCTAAATTGAAATTCAAATGTTTAGCTTGGCATGTTTGCCTAGATAGAAATTTTATTGAGGCATTCGGAAATTTGTTTAAATCTAGTTTTTCAACATTTTTCGTTTTTTTTTCTTATGTTTTTTTCATGTTTGTGTTGTATCGCAAGTGATGCGAAGCTCCGCTTCGCCTCTGTGTTCTACTGAACTATCTCCCATTAAATCAAAATAGGGTTGAGACAATTTATTTGTTCAAAAGTATTGTTTTAAGCCTATCAGATTTGAGCGTGGTACGATTTTTCTTTTGGTCTAGTTAGAAGGGAAATTGTTCACTTGGGTTGAAATATTTAAATTTTGCAAAAGTGCGCTGGTGGATGCTACATAGTTATTAAATGTATTTTATGCCAAGCCTTCTTGAAATGTTTTTTTTTTAAATGGTATCCGGTAATTTTTCGGCTTATTGTGTGTCGACTTAAAATCTGTCGATCTGATTTACCTATTGTGATTGCGTTGTGTAAAATTGGTTGAAATTCAAAAATTCGTTTTCGGAAATTCAAAATTACCCACACACTTGCTTTAATAAATATTAATTACCCTTGCGATAAGGCAGGGTATTGCAATTGGGTACTAGACTTTTTCCCGGGGATTACTAAACTTTCTTCACGGGATCTCCAATTTCAAGAACTCGATTTTCAGGACATTGCTCGTTTAACATCTAGTTACTGTATCTAGAGTTAATGCATTACTGGATCTACTGCCGAAAAAAACTTCAGATAAAAAATGGCAGAACTATAAGCCGACAAAAATTGATTTTGCTCCAATTTTTTCCTCATATTTGCCGGGTTTTTTTCCAGAAAATTCTGTTCAGTTATTTGTTTATTTCAATTTTAAGAACGCAAGACGAGCAAACATTTTTTAAACAGGGATTCTCTGATACTTGCTAAAATTTTCAGTTTGAAAGGAAAAACTTAGAAGCATTTTTGTTAAATTTTTCTTACACTGATAGCTTGCGAGCGTAGTGTATTAGGACGAACCTATTTAGTGAATTACTTTTCACTTATTCGGTGGAATTTTGCTATAATCACGACCTGAAGCAGTGGAAGTTTCATAGCATCTGTTATCTGCTTTATTTATGGCTAGTCTTTCTGATTTAATAAATGTCCGTGGCTGAGTGGTTAGTGCGTAAGACTCATAGTCTCCAGGTCGCTGATCGAGTCCGAGACGTTGTCGAGTTTTTACTATTTTGAGGCTTATTTTGACTTCTGATTGAACTTTATAGAGCTGGTTTTTGGTCGTGCTTTCGCTAGGATTTGCGAAGCTCAGCTTTGCCTCTGTGTAAAAATTTTATTTCGATTTTTCTCGAAGGCATGGCTTCTGATTTTTTTGGTTCTGATTGTGTGTGTAGTTCAGGGTGACCACTTGGTCTGTAAAGTCTGTAAAAAGTCTGTATTTACCAACGGAGATCGTCAAAAGTCCTCAAGCGCGAACTGTCAGAAACAGAAAAAGAATTGGCAGAAGCCGAAAAAGTTCTTTTTTGTTGTAATTTAAACTATCATTCGAAATAAATTTTTTGTGGAATACTAGTTTTCGCTGCGTATTCAGGCTAGTCTGTATTTTTTCACGCCCGAAGTGGTCACCCTGGTGTAGTTAGCTGCACACAACTTAATATAAAATTTGAGCAAATTCATTTGAAGTCTGTTCAAGGTGATGGCACAGCATTTTGCTCAAATCTCTAAAGTTTTTCGAATTGAGTCAGAATTTCTGAAATTCTAAAAAATTTTTCCGGAAAACTTAGTTTCCAATTTTGCTTTGATTGTTTTGTCTACGAAGGTATTTGGCGGGTGTTGCTTGATCTTCAAAATTGCGGGTGTTTCTAGCTGTGTTTTGAAAATTATGATTTTTTTCACTAATGGGCTTCTTTATGTTTTTTTTGTGATCTTGTTTGTCGTGGTTCAGTTGTGTATTTGACAGGTTGATATTTACTTTTTTCTCTAATTTCTTTTTTGCAGTATTGAAGGTTTTTGAAATTTCGATACTAATTTTTATCGTTTATTTTGATCGTTGTTTTTAACTAATTATTGAGTGCCTTTTGATACACCCGGGTGTTCTTGATGGACATGCATTTTATTTGGTTCCATAGTATCCTTAGTTTCTTTGGGCTCCAAATTTTAGAGGTTGTTACGATTTAGTAGCTCCATTTTTTAAATTACTTTTTGACAGCTCAATGTTCGTCTACCCATGCATTGTCTGCTTGGTTACTGATTGATGAATTTGGTTTCAATACGAATTTAACACTGCCAGTTGTTTTTTTGTTATGTTTTTCTTGAATAGAAAAAAAATACAAAAAATTTTGGTTGTTACCATTTCTCGACTTTGTTCATTTTTTACTCATTGGTTTTCGAGTCATCAAACTGTGTTTTTGTCTTGTACTTTTTAAATTGTATTTTGCCTTTGTTTGCTAATTTTTTTGTACTCTTTGGCTGTGGAAACGTTGAAAATTAGCTAACAGATTTTGAACGAATCTACTATCTATCTATCTCCTATCTATCTATCTATCTATCTATCTTTCTTTCTTTCTATCTATCTATCTATCTATCTATCTATCTATCTATCTGTCTGTCTTTCTTTCTATCTACCTATTATATATTTGTATCTATTTGTTATATCCATCTATCTATATATCTTTCTATTGTATATTCAAATGCGGGCTTCACTATCTCGATATGTTTAAGCGTTTTCAACGTATTATTTTTGCATGCTTAACGAAGGATTGTTTTCACGTTTAAATTATATCGTATATTGCAATTTTTCGCTGTTCCAGTTTCAAATCAGTGTACGTTTCACCAAGTATGAAGTTAGCAAGTCAAAAGCAAGCTGCTGTCGGTGTTGTCCCAATGTCATTGTCGACAACTCTTTACGAGATACGACCTTCTTTTATGAATGCACAGAAAAATAGATTTATTAAATTCCACAAAGACTGAATTTCTCAACCCTATGTTTGAGTGCTAATTGGTTACTCTCGGGGGTTGCGAATTGCGCCTCGATAGGTGACTGCTAAAATGCTTTTAGTTTCCTGATTTTTTTAAAAGTTTTTTTTTTGCTGAAATATTTTGTATTCATCTTTATTGTGATGTGAGTTTGTTTATCTCCGAACCAATGAGAAATTAGAAAAGGTCAAGATTTTTAAAGGATTACTGATCGAATTGGGAAGGTTTTTGTAGTTTGGGTTTTTTCTAGCCGTCTTAAGTGTCCCAAAGAAACTTTCTGTGAATTTGGGAGGATATGATAAATCCCTCATAATATGTCTGAATAGTTTTTGTTTCACTGGCTTACAACATGGTAATTGTTTTTTTTCTTGCCAACTCTTATAAATGTCTTTTTTCTTGCAATGTTTGAGTTTGTTTTCTTCTAAGTTTTTCTGTTGTTCATTTTTGTCTCACTTGGATGCGTTGGAACAGTTCTATAATTTCAAGATTTCAGATTTTGTCGAAATATTTCAAATTTAAATACCAATTTTGTTGAAAGCTGAAAATAAAATAGACTTTCTGAAGTGTTGACGGACTTATGATATTAATTATGTAGATCTCAGAGTGATGATCGAGGGGTGAGTGAAAATGCTCTTCTGTCAGAAAAGACGAAAAGAGATAGAGGGGACATTATTAATGTGGAACACAAACGCAAAAGCGAAAGCTCTTCTTCGGGTAAGAAATATCAATCAGCTGTTTTGTGTAAAAATCCAAAAGTGAAACTTCGCGTTGTTCAGCTCAGTTCATTACTAGGTTGAATTAATTAAGAATACAAATACTGCCACACTTTTGATATACTGCATTAGTTGAACCAAATTGTTTTGTTATTAGTCCCAAATTTAAGAAATTGCATTCATTGCGCTTCTTTTTTCTTTGGAATCCAGTTTTGTTTTTCGTTCGAAGTAATTTCAACCAATCAGATTCGCGCATTATGATCAAATTTTCAAAAATATTTTGAAAATACTAGTTTTGGGTCGTATAACAGAAAAAAAACCTTTTTTTCTTCATTTATGATACTTCTATTTTTTGGTTATAGATTTTTTGAATAAATCAACTTGCGAGTGCAACTAAGTTGTAATTGGGTATAAGACTCTTTTCCCAGAAACAACTTTTCTTACAGCTATAAAAAAAATTGAACTTCTAGGAGCCTTCTTTTTTGTCTAGAGGTAATGCTGGAGCCTTCTGATTCTAATTTCTCTAGTTGGACTCCCGACCGACCTTGTTTTTCGTCATTTTTTTTGATGCTTCTATTTTTTGATTATAGATTTTTTGAATAATTCAACTTGCGCGTACAACTAAGTTATAAATGGGTATAAGACTCTTTTTCCCGAAAACACTTTTCTTTTATCGATAAGAAATTAAACTTCTAGGAGCCTTCTTACTTGTCTAGAGGTAATGCTGGAGCCTTTTCATTTCAAGTTCACAAGTTGGACTCCCGACCGACCTTGTTTTTCTTCATTTTTGATGCTTCTGTTTTTTGCTGATAGAATTCTTGAAAAAATCAACTTGTGAGTGCAACTATGTTGTAATTGGGTATACGACTCTTTTTCCCAGAAACAACGTTTCTTACATCTATAAGAAATTGAACTTCTAGGAGCCTTCTTTTTTGTCTAGAGGTAATGCTGGAGCCTTCTCATTCTAAGTTCTCTAGTTGGACTCCCGACCGACCTTGTTTTTCGTCATTTTTTTATGCTTCTATTTTTAGCTTATAGATTTTTTGAATAAATCAACTTGCGAGTGCAACTAAGTTGTAATTGGGTATAAGACTCTTTTTCCCAGAAACAACTTTTCTTACAGCTATGAAAAATTGAATTTCTAGGAGCCTTCTTTTTTGTCTAGAGGTAATGCTTGAGCCTTCGCATTCTAAGGTCTGGAGTTGACTCCCGATCGAACCTTGTTCTGTAAATATTTTTGAAATAGAATTTTTTTCTGAGAAAAGTTGAATGATCAATCTGTAGTATGTTTGCTTATTTTTAGCGGCTGATATTCCACAGCATGAAATTTTTTCTGATTTAAACAGTTTTGTACTATAATCATATCTTGACAATTTTTACCATAATCGAAAGTCCGAGTTTTTTTTGGCTTTTATTAAGATTCGATGAACGTTGCTGAGACTCTTATATAGTTCGCAATAGGTTTTTTCAGCAAAAATCGTAGACTTTGTTCAGGCTCAAATTTACTTTTTCTCTGCTTGACTTTTGATTTCTTTTTAAGCTCAGTTCATTTCCTTTGGCGAAATGAAGGCAAATTCTACTATCGAACAGCGAAAAGGTCACGAACGAAAAAATTGATCGACTTCTAGTTTCAAAATTAAAATTTAAATGTCAGATTTCCCAGCGAAATAAAAATTTTACTTATTGATCTTACTTAATGATTTTCTAAAATTGCGTTTTCTTATCAAAAAAAGCCAATCATAAACTGTTCAGGAAATTCAAATAGTTTTAAGGGCGTATTTTTTGAAATTCGAAAACTGTTATTTTTTCATGAAACAAGTCAGTGTTTTTTTTTTGGTTACTTGCAATCATTGACTCTTTTTCCAACTGTCTGTTGGCTATGATTTCATTTTTAATTCGAACAAATGTTTCATAGGCTTAGTTAATCTTAATTTAATTAGTTTGACGGGCAAAATTGATTTTCATCATGTTCAGTATTTCATGCGGGTTGCGGTGTATTTTCTTTAAGATGGAGTGTATTTTTATGTCAACAATTTCTCATGACATTTTTTGTTCTTATATAGGCCTTGAGTTTTTTTGTTTTTTTTTTCAGGAAAATTTTGTTCACGCACAATTTGGATTTTTTGTAGTTTGAATCATATTTTCTTTAAGTTCAGTTCATTTCCTTTGTTAGAAGGAAGGCAAACTCCACTATCGATCAGCGAAAGTGTAAATATCACGAAAAGCGTGATCTTTTCTAATTTCGAAAAGGGGATTTAATTATCAGATTACACAGCGAAATTAAAATTTACCTGTTGATCCAGTTTTCTCAAATTAGGTTAATTTATGAAAAAGGGCGAGCATAAATTGTTCCTATACTTCGTATCGCAAGTGTTGCGAAGCTCCGCTTCGCCTCTGTGTCAGTTGTGGGTGAAAGTCATAGTTTGTTTGCAGATCCCTCGAAGTATGCTAAGATAGACCCTGAAGATTCGTTTCAAGACGACGCCGAAGATCATTACGAAGAACGTGACGTGTTTGACAAATCAGAGGAATCAGCTAGTCCAGCTTCTGTGCTTCAGAATGATCAAGCAGTTAACAAAAACACGCCTGAAAACAACGAAGCAATTAGTGAGTATAATAAGTTAAGGAAACGTTGGCTCAGCTCCGCCTCTGTCGAAAAATGGATGGTTCGAGTCCCACCTTGAACCGCGCTCGTTGCCTGAGCGTGAAGCAAAATCAACCCGCCTATGAATGAATGTAGGTTTTAAGCAGTGAAACAACAGGGGTTCTCTGTAAAGAATTGATTAGCTCGTATGTTGTACTGTACAACATCCGTAAACTAAAAACAATTTGGGTAAAGTCAGCTTCTCCGTGATATATCCAATAACAGACCAAATCCCTGAAAAGACGTTAAGGAGCAATTTAGTTTTTTCTTTTTGTTTTACACGCAAAATCAGGTACCATAAATAATCATCGGACTGGGTTGAGTGATATATCATTAAAGCCCTTTCAGTTGTGATTCGAACCGCATTAAAAATTTTCAGAAACTCTTCCCAGTGTCGAGGAAAACCGGTTTGAAGTTTTTGACTCTTTTGTCTTGATTCGAGCGAATAAAGCAAGCGAGAAAAAATTTTTTTTTTCGTTTTTCTAGTCATTTTTCTACAAATTTTTTGTCCAATTCGCCCATATTACTATGAATGTCTAATATGCATTAATTATATTTTTACGTCAGATCCTTTTGTCACACCAAGCAGAAAAAACTACGCTAATTTGAAAAAAAAAACTTTCTAAACCGTAGTTTGCTAAAGAAAATGGTCGGAACATTCTGTGCTACTTGCACAGTAACCGGCTATCCTTGTTAAATTAGGGATGCTCTTCAAAATATAAAGTTGCATGATGTAGTTTGTTAGGTTGGCTAAGGCGCTATCGGGTTATCCCGTTACAATGAAAATCTACAATTAACATCTTACAATGGTATTCGTATTGTTTTTATGGTATGAAAGGCGTGTTCTTCATCTAGCTGATTTTTGAAGCCAAATGTGAGAAATCATTATGGCGCCAGAATGATGAAGGATTAATATAAGACGATTAATTCGCGAGAGAAAGGACCAAAACACGAACTGTTCACTTCTGAAAGATGAACGGCTGTTGTGACCCTGATTAAGAAATGTATATAATTTCTGGGCTAAGAAATTTTGCCACATCCTCAAGCAACGAGCGTGGATCATGTTGGTCCTCGAACCTTCGACCCTATTCGTTGCCCTGAAATAGTGGATTGAGAAATGGTATCAAAATAAATCTTTCGATGGAACTAATTCGTAATCAGTTTTGCTTCAACTTTGTTTCAGGCTCTGTCGTAACTGAGGTCGCGCCTGTAGAGAAGAGTGGCGATGTAATTGTCGACAACAAACTGACGTCCAAAAATAACTCCAAAGCAGTCTCAGGGCAAAATTCAGGTACTACTGTTGAAGGTTTCAAATGAAAACCTGTTTTGGTGAAAAATACGAAGAATCAATTTTTCAAAACTTCCTTTAATTACGCTTCCGATTAGCAAGCGTTATCAAATCAGAATATAGACGTTTTTCAGGTTAACATTTAGTGTAACAAAAACGCTTGAATCATTTGATAACTTGATTCACAATTGTTCACCACCCTTTACATCCCACGATCACGCATTCCTCTCAGTACCCTTTACATCCCACCTTCACGCATCCCCTTGCCACCCTTTACATCCCACGCCCACACATACCCTCACCACTTTTTACATACCAAGCTTTAGCAACACACCCCCCCCCCCCCCCCTCAACCCTTTACATCCCACGCTCACGCATCCCGCTCACCACCCTTTACATTCCACGCTCTCACATACCCCCTCACTATACTTAACTTCCACTTTCTAGCTCGCAAAAGGATAAAAACCTTTGAATTTCAGAACTATAGCTCGAAGGTTTTCCTGAAAATAGTTTTGTTTTCGGTTCAACCTAGGTTTTGAACGAAAACCTGTTTTGCTGAAAAATATGATAAATAGTTTTTAAAAGTTTCCTATTTTTACGTTTGCGTTTAAAAAGCGTTAACAAATCGGAATATATACTTTTCAGGCTAACATGTAGTGTAACAAAATCGCTTGAATCATTTGGTACCTTTTTTTACAATATATTCGCCACCCTTTACATTCCGCGCTCACGCATCCCCCTCTGCACCGTTTTCATCCCACGCTCACGCATCTCCCCTCACCACCCTTTGCATCCCACGCTTACGCATTCGCCCTCACCTTTTACATACCACGCTCACACATCCTCCCTCACCACCCTTTACATGCCATGCTCACACATCCCCGTTCACCACCCTTTACATTCCGCGCTAACGCATCTTCCTCACCGCCTTTTACATCACACGCTCACCCATCCCCCTCCCCACTCTTTAGATACCAAGCTCACGCACCCCCTCACAAACCTTTACATCCCACGCTCACGCATCCTCTCTCACCACCCTTTACATTCCACACTAACGCATTCGCCTCAATAACCTTTACGTCCCACATTCAGACATCCCCTCACCACCCTTTACATCCCACGCTCATGCACCCCCCTTGACTACCTTTTGCCTCCCACGATCACCATTCCTCTCAGTACCCATTTAAATCACACGCTCACCCATCCCCCTCACCACCCTTTACATACCAAGCTCACGCGCCCCCCTCAATCCTTTACATTCCACGCTCACGCATCCCACTCACCACCCTTTGCATCCCACGCTTACGCATTCGCCCTCACCTTTTACATACCACGCTCACACATCCTCCCTCACCACCCTTTACATGCCATGCTCACACATCCCCGTTCACCACCCTTTACATTCCGCGCTAACGCATCTTCCTCACCGCCTTTTACATCACACGCTCACCCATCCCCCTCCCCACTCTTTAGATACCAAGCTCACGCACCCCCTCACAAACCTTTACATCCCACGCTCACGCATCCTCTCTCACCACCCTTTACATTCCACACTAACGCATTCGCCTCAATAACCTTTACGTCCCACATTCAGACATCCCCTCACCACCCTTTACATCCCACGCTCATGCACCCCCCTTGACTACCTTTTGCCTCCCACGATCACCATTCCTCTCAGTACCCATTTAAATCACACGCTCACCCATCCCCCTCACCACCCTTTACATACCAAGCTCACGCGCCCCCCTCAATCCTTTACATTCCACGCTCACGCATCCTCTCTCTCCACCCTTTACATTCCACACTAACGCATCCGCCTCAATAACCTTTACGTCCCACATTCAGACATCCCCTCACCACCCTTTACATCCCACGCTCATGCACCCCCCTTGACTACCTTTTGCCTCCCACGATCACCATTCCTCTCAGTACCCTTTTAAATCACACGCTCACCCATCCCCTCACCACGCTTTACATACCAAGCTCACGCGCCCCCCTCAACCCTTTACATTCCACGCTCACGCATCCCACTCACCACCCTTTGCATCCCACGCTTACGCATTCGCCCTCACCTTTTACATACCACGCTCACACATCCTCCCTCACCACCCTTTACATGCCATGCTCACACATCCCCGTTCACCACCCTTTACATTCCGCGCTAACGCATCTTCCTCACCGCCTTTTACATCACACGCTCACCCATCCCCCTCCCCACTCTTTAGATACCAAGCTCACGCACCCCCTCACAAACCTTTACATCCCACGCTCACGCATCCTCTCTCACCACCCTTTACATTCCACACTAACGCATTCGCCTCAATAACCTTTACGTCCCACATTCAGACATCCCCTCACCACCCTTTACATCCCACGCTCATGCACCCCCCTTGACTACCTTTTGCCTCCCACGATCACCATTCCTCTCAGTACCCATTTAAATCACACGCTCACCCATCCCCCTCCCCACTCTTTAGATACCAAGCTCACGCACCCCCTCACAAACCTTTACATCCCACGCTCACGCATCCTCTCTCACCACCCTTTACATTCCACACTAACGCATTCGCCTCAATAACCTTTACGTCCCACATTCAGACATCCCCTCACCGCCCTTTACATCCCACGCTCATGCACCCCCCTTGACTACCTTTTGCCTCCCACGATCACCATTCCTCTCAGTACCCATTTAAATCACACGCTCACCCATCCCCCTCACCACCCTTTACATACCAAGCTCACGCGCCCCCCTCAATCCTTTACATTCCACGCTCACGCATCCTCTCTCTCCACCCTTTACATTCCACACTAACGCATCCGCCTCAATAACCTTTACGTCCCACATTCAGACATCCCCTCACCACCCTTTACATCCCACGCTCATGCACCCACCTTGACTACCTTTTGCCTCCCACGATCACCATTCCTCTCAGTACCCTTTTAAATCACACGCTCACCCATCCCCTCACCACGCTTTACATACCAAGCTCACGCGCCCCCCTCAACCCTTTACATTCCACGCTCACGCATCCCACTCACCACCTTTTTCATCACACGCTGACGCATTCCCCTCATCACCCTTAACATCCCACTCTCACACATCCCCCTCATCCTCCTGTACATACCACGCTCACACATATTCTCTCAGCACCCTTTACATTCCACCTTCATGCATCCCCCTTGACCTCCTTTCATTACTCTTTTCCGATCTTGGATTGGCTTTGTTCATTCGTGGCACCTGATTTTGCGTGAAAAAGAAAAAACTAAGCTAAAACACTGAAGTTCCTCCCCATTTTCAATGACCGGAACGACAAAAGTAACCAGTTGTTGCGCATGGTACCCTGTTTACTTGGTCAAAATTCAGTAATTAGGAGAACGCCCAAATATGGGGTCTTGCTATCATATTATTGGCATGTTATCAGATTGCTCGCTTGGTTTTTATAACGAACTTGCCAAATTTTCAGGTGATGAAGTGAGTGTAAAGCAATTGCGGAAGTTGAATTGGAGGGGCAAGCAATTGGAAGGCCATAATGACACAGTTTTCTGCGTGGACTCTAACTTGCATGTCGCCATTACAGGAGGGTGAGACATAGAAATAAAATTCATTTTTTGCGGTTCGAAACCGAGCCGCCTTCGTCTGCAGAAAATTTTCAGCAGATGCCACAAAGAAATCAATTACATAAAAGCGTTATTGAGTTACTTTTATTATCTCTGATCTTTTTTAATGCGGGTATTTTTGGTACTAGTACATTAGTGATTGTTTTAGTACAGCTTTTTTGAATCTTTTGCTTTTTTTGCCATTTGTCGCTTGCATAGGAGAATTGCAACTCCGGCGCTGTATAAAATGAAAAGTTAATTTGATCAGGCGTGACACAATGGTGAAAGTGTGGGATGTGAACACGTGTGAAGAGATCAGAACTTTGTTGGGACACAGTGGAACAGTGACAGCTGTCAAAATAATCTACCCGCTAATCAAAACAGATGCAGAGCACGCAAATAACAAGGCAGAAATACAGAACTTCATAGGACGCATTATTAAGGGTAAGCGCAAGCAAGACTTGAATCAAGCTTTAAGTATATTTTACACTTGTGATCAGCTTAGTGTGTTATTACGAACCTTCTTCTTTTTCTAACCTAACTCGCAAATAAAAGTTTTCATATTTGGAAATTTCACTGTAGCACTGGAAACTGCACAGCATCTGTTATCTGCTTTATTTGTGACTGAGTGGTTAATGGTATCTAATAAACTTCCGTGGGTTAGTGGTTAGCGTGTGAGACTCATAATCTCTAGGTCGCAGGTGCGAATCTCAGGTAGACTGTTTTTTTTTGCTAATTCGAGGATTATTTCTAATTTTTTTTGTACTTTGTTGAGCTAATTTTTGCTGTGTTCTCGCAAGTGGTTGCTAAGCGAAACTTCGCCACTGTGTTGAATTTCTAATTTGTCCGTAGTGAATGATCACCCAAAACACTCCTTGAGAAAAATAGTGATCACAACATACGAATTAAATCTTCATTCCAAATGGCAATTGGTTTTAATTCTTGTTACATTTGCGATCTTGAGAGCTTAGTGTATTAAAACGAACCCTCTTTGTTTCCCAACCTAACTCTGGTGTTCACTTATTCAGTGGCAATTTTGCTATTATCACGATCTCTAGCATTGGAAATTTGTTAGCATCTGTTCTCTGCTTTATTAGTGGCTTGTGTTCTAATTAATAAATCGTCCGTGGCTGAGTGGTTAGTCCATTCGACTCATAATCTCTAGGTCGCAGACCGAATCCGATCTAGGTAGCAGATGGAATCCGATCGGACTTATAGGACTGATTTTTGTGGGTCCTAATAGCGTTGAGATCTATAAAAGGTCACCAAAACGACCGATTTTTCAGAATAAAAATATTTAAGCATAAAAGCTGAAAAAATGGCTTTCGGCAGACTTTGATTGACAAGTTAATTGAGGGAGCAATTAAGTAAATTATCTCACAGTTTCTCTGTTTAATTGAAGTGATTTTTTCGAAATTAAATGGCAAAAATGGGGCGAAAACCTAAGCGTTAATTTCTAGCCAGTATTATTTACAGCGTCGAGAGAAAATCATTTAGAGCATAGCTGATGGAAAGTTTCGAGAAAAAATTTGAAATTGATCTTAACACGAACCTGAAAGTTACAAGCGAAAACTAATTACAAGATGTTTCTGACGAATTGCTCAGCTTCGTCCTAGCTAGATTTTTTTTCCAATTGCAACCATAATTTATCAAATGACCCAAAAAATTTCTTGGACATTAGAATTTAGCTAGTATGGGTTTTGACATTGAATAAAAAGTAATTTATGTCATTTGAAGGAAAAGACCCTGGTTTTTGCGGCTTATAACATTATTTCGTTCTTCTAAATTTGAAAATAATAGCTTTCTAATGGACTAATTTTTCTCCCCTGGAATTTCTTCGCTTGCATTTATTTTGAATTAATGCTCGTGTTTTAGATTTTAGCAAATACTTGTGTTATTGGCTCAGTGCAATTGGACAAAAGTGAATTTGAATGAAAGTGAAACATGAATTTTTAACAAAAATTTGACCTATCAAAATACATTTTTCAGAAACACAAAAGAGACATTGTTGCTACGAAATATGTACTGTGTTAATTCAAAGGGCTTTTATGCCCATCCCCCTCTGCTTTCAAAACATCAATTTTATGGAGTAATGCACAGATTTACCAGATTAGGTATAAGGACCAATTATGTTTGGAGTAAAACTGTCCGTTATTGTTGATTAAGACTAATGAACGCTGTGAGTACTCTTATATAGGGCTTGGTGACTTTTTTCAGGAAAAAGTCTTTAAAATTCGTTCACGCGCAATTTTGATGTTTTTTTGCGGTTTGACTTCTGTTTTTTTTTTTCAGTTCACTTCGTTTCTTTTGTTAAAAAGACGGCAAACTCCACTCGGCAAGGCGAAATAGAACAATTAAAGTGAAAGGTCACGAAATATGTCTATGGTGTTTAGATGCTGGCAGTGAAGTAGTGAGAGGCGAGGATGGACTGTGTCTCACAGCCTCCACTGACTGTTGCGTTAAACTGTGGAATTACTCATCAGGTCAGACATTATAAGTCGAACTAAATTTTAAGACAATAATTAGTCTAGTGTCATCACAACTAGTCTAATGTTACATTTCAAGTAATGAACCTAAAAGAGATTTTACAAATATATTTACATCGTTTTGTATAATCAACCATTCACTTGGAAGCAATTCATTTTTTGATCATTTGTTTTTGTGTCTCGCGTTTTTGGAAGGGTTCCATATGAGTTCTGAATCGGATTGAGTTTTATTGGAAGTTGTGTAGTTTGGTTTTGTATTTCTGGTTGATTCTCATACATGATAAAAGTTTGTTGGCTTTAAAATATAAGGCTTTAGCCTTAAAATAATTTTATTATAAAACGCCGATTGTTTAAATCTATGATTTGGGTCAGTTTTTCTGTTTAGGTCTGATTCTGAAAAGCATCTACACTTTTGGCTCGGTCACTTCCATCCATCTTATGGCCTCATCCATAGGTCGAGAGGGTCGCCTGGCTGTTATTTCAGGAAATGGTTAGTTACCCCTTTTGATTAGCAAGGGTATTGCAACCGGGCTCTAGACTTCTTCTGTCGTTATGAATTTGGCTCACGAAGGTCGCACGTAAGAAGTTAAATAATTCAATTTGCTTTAAAGCAAATTTGATTTCAATGATTGTTTCTGCCCATTTAGAGCCTAGAGGTATTGTCCCACGGCTCGCACTATTCTTGAACCCTTTTTAACCAATATTTTAACCATTTTACTGAGTTGCAATACTTTCTATAAACTCTGAGATTTTCAAACCATGTAATATGAGAAAACAGAACCGATTTAACGTAAAGCGGACACTAGTTGTGCTTACGTAGAACATGAAAATTTGATTTTCAATTTTTTAAAAAGTATTAGTAGTAAAAGACTTAAGTTTACCTCTTGACTGAAATTGACAATTTACTAAATGTAAACAAATGTTTATGTTGAACAGCGTTGTTTGATAGACCATGTGCATGACATTTGAAAGCTATATTTTCAAAAATGCGCTACGAACATTGAAAAACGAAAGGAGCATTGGCTCGGTCGTTTAAATTATGATCAGGCATCTCCATGTTGTTGATGACAATGTTTATCTTGCCTGTTAAAATTGATTTTGATGTCAGAACTTTGAATCCTTTTCAAGGTTTCAACTAAATTTGTGAAATGTTCTGATTTCCTACTGGGTTCCAGGATCTCGAAATTTTTTTGATAAAAACTTGACTCTAAGACGCGTAACAGCAAAGTCTGTGTTTTTTAACTGGTCAGATATCGGCAGCGTTTTTTAAAGTAATAGCAACTCGTGATAGTTTTGGTTATCACACTGCTTCAGGCTGAAGTAATTGAACGAATCGAATTATTTTAAATATGTTAGATCAAAAATCTACGCAGAACATTCAAGTTTTTGCTGAGTACAGTGCGGTAGGTAATCGAAACTTTTTCGCATCCATCTTCGTCTTGATTCTGGCATGAGCGTTCCATGTCAAATTGGAAGTTTTTTTGCGGTCGTAATTCAGAGATATGGTGGGGAGTTATTGGAGCTCTATTTTTCCCTGGAAAAGTATGCAAATTGTTTTTTACCGTTTGGTGTGACGCCCTATTTGGGTGTATTTAAACTACTTCCAATATCAGTCAATCAAAGCTTGAGGACATCTCAGTGAATAAACATGACTGAAAACACGGTTTTAGCACGCTGGTGTTGCGTTTCTAAGTCAGACTGATATAATTGGAGATGAGATTTCAGTCAATGCCAATTAAAGATAAATTGTTAAGTTTTCAGAGAAATATCATCAAGTGCTTTTTGGAAGTCAAGATATCGGGAACTAGACTTTTTTCCCGTAAACAGCTTTTCTTATAATAAATTGAACTTGCTTCATCACGGAACCTTAGTAATTTCCAGGTTCCTTCGCACTTGGCTCGGAGGTAACGCGTTTGCTTTCGCTTTCTACAGTTTGGGGTCTCGCGAGGACCTTGTTTTTTCAGCATCTTTGAAATTGAATTAATTCCTGTAAAACTTATTAGATTTTCGTTTGTCTGCTCAAGTTTTTCCGTCTTAGGTGCCACATCACTGATTTCTCTTCTGCTGTAAGCATGAATAAAGGTAGTTGCAAGTGTTGTTCATTGTAGTTTCAAGGGGGACTTGAAACTTTTTGAAGTATTTGTAAATTTTGTTTTTTCAGCCCAAGGGGTGTCTGCTCAAAGATCGTCGGCTTTGTTTCCTCTTTGTAAGTTTAGTTCCATTGCCAATTTCAAATCAAAATGAGTGTTTTGCAATAGTTGTAGTTTTTCTTGAAATTTACTCTACCAATTTTTAAAAAAGGGGCCTAAATAATCATAATCATAATAAAATCGGGGTTTGAGCTATGGCTCAAGGGACGATGTCCCCTTACAAATAAACATGACAAAGACAAGACACACTTAAAAGAGAACTGTCTTTTGTGTAGTTGACACGAGCTGCAGGGGCATAGAATGCGCCAGGAGCAGGTGTCAACTTCTGAGTACTGAGTAAAAAAGTAGTTCCAGTAGAGAACAGTCAGTTGTCGCTTCAGGTCGGGGCTATCAAAGAACGAAATGCGCTCTTGCAGGTAGTTGACAAGTTTAAGAGTGCGGATCCAGAAAATTTCATCTGGTTTTCTCAGGCGATTTTTGGTAATATTGAAGTAGTTGGACGCGCCACGCCGTGTGCCAGAGTCATTTGCGAAGTTAAGGTGATTGCTCCACTGAAGGTCGTTTTTTTTCTTGGATAATTTGTGAAAGCAAAAGAATGTCGTGCAGTTCAGTGTAAAGAGAGAGTGGAAGTATGCCTAGTGTAGCGAGACGACTTGAATAAGATACAATGTCTCCACAGTTCATTATCCATATTGTTGCTCTTCTTTGCACGCTTTCGAGTTTTTTCAAGTCTCCTTTGTTGTTGGAGGGCACTTGGCTACCATAAGTGAGTATTGGTACAATGTATCCACAATATACAGAAAGTTTAGTTTGTCTCGATGCTTTTTCTGAGGTGTTGCGTTTAATCGAGAAGTCTCGATGCTTTTTTCTGAGATAAATGGAAAGACCGACTATTTCCCCGTGTGTCTGCATAATCCCTAGTCTTATCACCCACGGGGTAAGCCTTCGAAAAAGTCTGGAATTTTTGAGCCATAATTTGGATTTTTTTCGAATCCTCAAAACTACACTCCCAATAGGTAGAACGGATTGTGGAAAGTTTTCCTGCATAAGCGGCTATTTTCACTTTTTTAAAGGGACTGGCCTTCGGAATAGTCAAATATTTGATGTTTTTAATCGTCTTTTGAAACTTATGACTTCTCTCGAAAACTGTTATCCCAAATCTGAGATTGTGGCTTCAAAGGAGATAACGGTTGGTGCGAAGCTCCCCTGCAATAGGGGCTACTCGGAAATTCTTTTTCACAAAAAGTTATCGCCCTCGAAATTTTTTTAGTTTTGTTTTAACATTTTGCCTTTTCTCATTAACTAACTTCCCAAATTTTGTGCGTTCAATCGAAATATGCCTTTTTGGTATTCTCCCAAACCGAACTGAATTGTAAACGTACATCTTCATAGAATGAGTGATTATAAGTTTCGGCTTGAAAATAAAATTACTATGATTATTTATCTTTTCTGCATAAGAGGTTACGCACAAATTGTTTTCACAAAAAGCTATGATTCTCGGAAAAGTCAAATTTTCAATTTGTTGACCAATTTCTGGAAGCGTTTTGACTTTCCTCGATAACTATCGTATCAAATTTGGTATCAAGGGTTTAATCAAAACAACAGGTTCACCTCTGTGATATTTTTTTCAGGGAAATCATAAAATTTGCTTCGCCTGTGTGATAATTTTTTCAAGGAAATCATAAAAAATTTTTCATACTCGAATTTGATTTTTAACTGTTTGATGTTTGATTTCTTTCAAATTCATGCGCTCAAAGGAAGGCAAATTATGCTCGCTTACGAAATTGCAAATGGCCGGAAAAAATCTGAATGACTCTCAGTTTCAAACTCATACTTTTTTCCGAGTTCCCAGTGGTATAAACAAAGTTTCTATTGGTGCAGTTTTTGGGCTAGTTTTGTGCAACAAAAATAATTAATATGTAAATTGAAAATTGTAGAAAAAAAAATGAATTTGAATTTGATTTTAAATACTGATGTTTTTTTTCAAAATGCGTAGATAAAATTAGCAAAAAAGAACTTAATTAGGGCTTTTTTGGTCTATCCTAGTTTCCTATTTTGCCTGTTGCAGTAATATCGATACAAAGCTTGAGTAAAGAATTTTTCTATCTCATTTTTGATCATCTAGGGGATAAAACTGAAACAGAAAGCACTACATGCAGTTTTCATATCCTCTCTTCACAGAACTTTTTGTGATGCAAGCTAGCAATGGTAGAATTTAATGAAATATGAAATACTTCTAGTGTATTTCAGATTTAATCACATTAGTTTCAGTTCAATATGTAGAAGTTTTGATTTTAGGCTGTTTAAACTTTACCCCATTTCGTTTGTGATTATTTTTCATGAAGTTATGGGGACTCGAAAATTGTCAATTTTTGTGACATTCGACCAGAATGGATCAAAATGCACATTCAGCAGATTCGGAGTTTTTAGCAGCGAACCTTCCGAGTTAGTGATTTTGAAGGATTAACGACGTTATTGGGACGATTAGTAGAGCGGTGAAGGTCAAGATATTCTGGTATTTTGAAATTTTAAATTTTCGAAGTGATGACGTAACAATTCTGAGAAACGTCAGAAACGGCCATTTTGGCAAGAAAGTCGAAGAAAAACACAACAACATTAGTTGCGATAGCGATAACAACGGAAATTGTGATTGAGAAACAACAACAGATTGCAGGAATAGCAGAAACCGTTCCAAGTTGCAACTATTGTGCCGCTACAATAGTTGCAAGGCAGTTGCTAACAACAGTGAGGGGTGGAAACCAGCCTTCCGGGTTACAGAGAAATCAAGCTTAACGTGCTTGATTCAGTGGATTCGAGAATCCGGAGGGGTTTCGGGACTGAAACTTTTATTATCTTGTATGAACTTTTAGCTTCCCTGTCATGTCCTGATTTGAATTTAATTAACATCTGAATTCATTTTGCTAGGATGAAGCTAGGAGTTGGGGGAAAGGGTTGATCCATCTTCGATGGAGATGATGATTTTTATCTTTTGAACAAAAACAATAATAATTTAATAAGTAGTAATAGCCCTGTTTTTAGGAGTGACCTCGTGGTCTGGGGATACTGAGACCCAGCCATGAGCTCACTATTTCTGCATGTAATTAAGTTAATTTGAGTGTTTTGACCGAAGCCGAAAGCAGTAACGTTTTTTTGTCGACCCGATGTTAGAAAGACCACCGAAAGTACTGGCTTGGTAGAGACGGTTAAAAGCATGTAAAGCTCTGTTTAGACGTTAGCCAGTCGTCTTAGGACTTAGTTTTATTTTCCGTCGATATGTATCTTCCGGGCGAATGTTACATTTGTTTATTTGTGTTAATTCTAGTTTTCTATTAGCGCGAATCAAATTTTCTATTAGTCGCCTTAAAGCTGCCAAGACTGGGCGTATCTTGAATGTTTTTACACAGTCTTGTATGGCGTTTGAAGTAAAATTTGGGGGCAGGAATTTGACCTGAAGGCCCCTGGTTGTCATGCAGTTGTTACGTAATACTGATGCAAAATTCTCCCCTGGTTGTCATGCAGTTGTTACGTAATACTGATGCAATTTTGGCTTCAAGATATGGCGCGGTTTGCTGATTATCCGCCCACATTTCACATTTACCAAATAATTTCTGTATTTGTTTGCTACCGTATAAGTTTTATCAGCATTTTATATTCATGACGTTATGTCTTCAGTATTTGTTGTTGTTGTTACAGTGGCACCACATTTAATTTTCTACAGTATGACTCAACGTTATATGAAGGCGTGTATTTGTTTTCTACCGTATATATAATTTCTGTATTTGTTTGCTACCGTACCGTATAAGTTTTATCAGCATTTTATATTCATGACGTTATGTCTTCAGTATATGTTGTTGTTACAGTGGCACCACATTTAATTTTCTACAGTATGACTCAACGTTATATGAAGGCGTGTATTTGTTTGCTACCGTATATATAATTTCTGTATTTGTTTGCTACCGTACCGTATAAGTTTTATCAGCATTTTATATTCATGACGTTATGTCTTCAGTATTTGTTGTTGTTACAGTGGCACCACATTTAATTTTCATCTACAGTATGACTCAACTTAATAGGCCTAAACCGCCGGGGTGGAAGGGTAGTTCGGAACGCGGAAGCCTTCCGGATTACCGTGAATAGCTTTTTAACCTAGTTAAGACCGAAAATTCACGAACCAGGAAGGGTGGGGGGATCGGCCGTCCCCTCGTTCCCTGAGTGGTTTGTGACCAAAAACACTTAAAGATATATATAAAACCAAACAAAAAGTAGTATAGTACCCAAGAAAAACAAAAAATATAAAAAATGACCGAAAAACCAAAAACAGTAAAAAAAAAAAAGTAAAAAATCAGTAGAAATCATCCCCCAGACAAGATGTGATCCAACCCCACCCGTTTGTTGTTGATACATATATTGTTGTTACAGGCATTTATATCAGTCAGGATTGTTACGATCAATTTTGAGGCCCGTTTGTGAGGCTTGTACTGTAGAGTTATTTGAACATTTAAGCACGTTAATGATAAATTGCGCTCAATCCGGAAGGGTCAGCTGATTTGCGCTCAATTCGGAAGGGTCTTGGGAGAAGACTGATCCGGCAAGCAGTACAAGGAGCAACAGAAGGGGCTCAACAAATACAACAATCGACTGTTTGGTATCGTTAAGAAGTTTTGTATCCCTTTTGGTACAAAAAGTAGGATAGTAATCTGTGGGGGGCTCGACAGTGCTGCACTGTAGTGACCCTTCACCGAACTGCGAATATCCGAGTTAAGCACCTTAATTCGGATATTAAACAAACCCGGAGGGGTATAGTTTCACTACTATTCTTACTTATATAGCTTATTTTAATATTCCTATATCGTTTTTCAGTGAAAAACAGAGAAAACAGACCGGTTTTTAGGGTCAAAATAGCGATATTTTGATCCCCCCACAAATCGCGATTTTTGATATATCGATATTTTTTGAAACGGAAAAGAGCGCTAAATTAGTGTGTTATATCGTAATTGCACTACTATAATAGGTAGAACCGGTTAACTTTAGTTCGGAAGTGGTTGGAACTATTTTGGTACCAAAAACCAAATTTTCCCAATTTTTGATAGTACGAAACACTATAAAATCAGAAAATTTTTTGAAATTTTTGAGTTAAGACAGTAAAAATAGTTGTTTGGACAACGTCCACTAGTGAATCTATGAGTTTTAAAACGCGCTACCCGAAAGCCTTCCGTGTTGCAGAGAAATCGAACTTAACGAGTTTGATTTGGTGGATTCATCAATCCGGAGGGGTACAGGTAGCATAGTTTTTCGCAAATTTTTTCAACTAAAGCGTTTTAGATCGGGTCTTTTGCATTGAACTAGAAGAGTATAGGCCTTTTGAGCTCGGATCAATAATTTTTAGGTCGAAAAGAACGGAATTGCGAAAAAAGTTAGACGGAACCTATAATAGAGAAAATTTTTGAGTTTGGAAGAAAGACGTTTTGGCTAATAACTTTTCGACGACTGGACAGATCCAGTTGATCTTGGTACCATTAGTTCAGAAATTAGCTTAACTTACTAGTAGGAAGGAGAATTATTCAAAAAAGCAAGCGCGAAAATTTTTTTGAGATTGTTTTTAGCAAATTCCTCAATTTGGAAGGGTACACCCTTCACGTTTTATAAAAATTATTTGGAAAGCCCTTAAATCCCTAACAAAAGGTGATAGCGATTGAATTAAGCAACTTAAGACAATTCTAGACAAAAAGGGAGGGCTAAAGGCACAAGAAGACCTTAATAGAGCCGAAATTAGGCAAGTGATAAGACCCTTCACCGTTAGTGTGAATTGTCAAATAAGAGGCTTAACTTCAATCCGGAGGGGTCTAGGAAAGGATCATATACCCTTCCCAGTTAAATCGAACAGCATAATAGCATCGCAGAACGTATCCGGAGGGGTATAGGCTGAAATCAAGAAATCTCCGAAAAGCTACTTTAATAGAACCAGAGGGCTCCCAATCCGGAGGGGTCAAAATTTTTCAAATTCGGAGGGGTCCCAATCCGGAGGGGTCTAGTTTCCACAAAACCGGAGGGGTCCCAATCCGGAGGGGTTTCATATTTACTAACTCAGAGGGGTCCTAATCCGGAGGGGTCTTAATTTTACCAATCCGGAAGGGTCCTATTTTTGCCAATCCGGAGGGGTACTGTTTTTGTCAACCCGGAGGGATAAAATTTTATTTTAAGGACCTAGGTAAACAGAAGAAAAGATAAAAGTGAGAGGTATTAAGTTATTAAGAGACAGGCTAGGAGTCAGTGACTGCACTGGTAACTTGCCTTTCAATAAAGACTAGACAAAAACAAAACAGGTCCGACCTCGGATATTCGCAACACTAGGTCTAAATTGAAGAACAGTGTAACTCATTGGTGTAAATTGAAAACCAATACGTTTTTACGAGAAGTGACTGCCCTGAGGATTTTAGTAGCTCTAGCTCGGGCAGTCCGAAGGCAGATAGGTAACACAGTACTCGGTGGGTGCAATAGACGCCCACTTGAGAAAATTACTGCCTTCAGAGTTTTGTCTGTTTGGTGCAGCACCAAGCGGGGAAAGCTTTTTCTTTAAAAATTCAAGTTCGACTTTTGTACTGCGACGGACTAAAGTACAATACACATACGCTTTTCATAGAAATATTCTTAGTCTGTTATTTTTGATTTTAAATCAACATAATTTGTGCTTGATTGGATAGTGAGTACACTATCTTTTAAATTGACTGATATCATTATATTGTGCTAGTTCTCATATCTTACGACCAATAATCGATTAGTGTGAATAAATTATATACAAGCTGTATTCTGATAACATACAGGGATTCGTGGTCACTATTTAATAGAAACTTGTGAAACTTATTGTGTTGCGTTATTTTTATTAATAGTCAGACTGAAAAGTCACCGGAAATCGAATTGAGTGTATATGCTTGAGTAGGTACAAATAGGAAATGAGTCTAGACAAGTCAAGAATACCTAAACGAGGTAATAGTTCTAGGAAATTCATACCTGAGGAGCAAAGAAAATCAATGACCGATCCTTTTGTGGAACGGATCAAACGAACGAGGAACGGCAAAAGGAAGATGGTTTGAGGCAGAATGGTTGAAACCAGGAGTCAGAAGTCCTCGGAAGAGCAAAAAGCTATGTTAGAGGTGGAGGTCCATCCGGACCAGGCCATGCATGAGAACGAAGAAATGCATGGGCCGGACGAGAGAGGGAACAGAAGGCTAGCAAGTGAATCTACTCCGGTAGAACAAGGTCAGGATTTGCCCACTTCCACCGGAACACTGGATCGAGCGGAGATGTCGGAACTGTCCGACATCTCTACTGAAGTTGTTGCGACCAGGAGATCTCCAACAGACAATACCATGATGGCAGATGTGACGGATAAACAGATTACGTCTTCATCGTTCACAGAAAGAATGAAAAACACCTTTAGGAACATCTTTCCATTCACCATGGGAGTGGGCACAGGAAACGAAGGTGAATCCCAGGAGGAAGAAGAGGATGATGATGAGCAAGTGGACATTGGATCTCAAATCAGCCTCAATAGTTCGACCCAGGAGAATGAGCCATACGTCGGGAAAGAGACTGGAAACAAGGACAAGTTTGGTGTGGTGAGAACGATAAGCAAAGAGGTAAACACACCGGGCCAGTCGAGAGGCTTCGCGATCTTGACAAATTCAGAGCCGCTAACTGGGGAGAGTAGAAACAGAGGGCTAGGCAATACATTGGCGGATCCTGAGGTGGATAATGAAAAGACGTCGAGGCAGAGAGCCAAGGCCAGAATCTCGACCAACACGAAGCTACCTGGGACCGACAGGGTTACACCGCCACTAGTGACGCCACTCGTAGATAACGGGACAGCATTAGAAGATGCCTCGAACAATATAGTGGACAGTATAGGAGAACAAAACGAACAGATGTCCATAAGGATGAGTGAACTAGAAAGAGCGGTCCACGTTGAAAGAGAAAGTCTGCGGGAAGAAATAAACCGAAATAGACAAGAAGTTGGTAGGTGCGAGAAACGCTTGAAAGAAAAAACGGATGAGCACATAGCAAAGAACTTGTCGCGAATGACAAGAGAAGCGGAACAGAGAGAGTTACGTTTGAGAGACGACATGGAGAAGTTAAGAACGCAACAAGAGCAGACTCTTGGGACTCTTGACACAAAGTTGGAAGCGATGACGGAGAGGCGAACTCAGGCCATCATGGACAGGTTGGACGGGCTACTAGGAAGCATGAGTGGACCAAGAGAAGGAGAACCGAATTCGGGAGGTCCCACAGGGAACCGAAGGTGAACTTCAATGACCATCAAAGGAGACGGACATATGGATCCACTAGAGGCAGGGGCAGCTCATCAGGCTATACCACAAGGGATCATAGAACATGGGGCCCCAACAGTAGGGCAAGTTCAACAGGGAACAGGCAGACCTCGAATGAAAGACCGACACAAGGCACACATGCAACTGGGAGAGGTGATTCCAGTAACAGGAGAAATGCCAGCCCAGGGAGGAGTCATGTGGGCCAAGGGGGAAACACTTACGGCGATTCGGATTGCAGGGATGCACCGCATACAGAGCCTCTGACAAGGTGTGAGGACACTCAGGCGGGACACTCAAGGGATGCTGAATGGCCACAGCCTTTGAACCCCTAAACAGGTCTCTGGAGACATTCCTTACAAGGCTATCCAGAACCAATGAACGCAGTGAAAAGTCCAGAAGGGTCTTTAAGGAACCAAGGTGCTATAAAGACGAATTTGATGGCTGTATTGATACCTGGATAGAGGTAATGAAACTGCATTTCGAGGAGGAGGACTTGTCGGAAAGACAAGAGTGCAGTGCACTCACCAGTAACTTGGAAGGGACAGCCCTGAACTGTGTCATGGCCAAGAAGCAATATCAGCGTGACACAGCCGAGAAAATCTTCGAAATCTTGTTAAACCGTTTTGGATCAGGGGTGCAGGGGCACCAAGCAATGATGCGCTTCGAGAAACGGAGGCAACGAGAAGATGAAACGATAGACAAGTTTCTCGATGACTTGGAAATGCTGAGAAGACGCAGCCAACCGGATGAGTCAAACCGAAGGATGAACCTGGCGGTAGCCTCAAAATTCATCGATGGTGTGACAAATGATGAACTTCGAACAATGCTAGCAACGCATTACACACATCTATCAACGAATGCGCCAACACCAGAAGAGTTGAGGTTCAAGTCAAAAGAGTATATTTTTTTGAAACCTCCTTCGAGGTCTGGATACTACAAGAACAATTATGGTAATTTTAACAGCGGACCAGCAAACCAAGGAAACAATTGGTATAAACTGAGGGATGATATGGACAAGAGACGCTCTTGTGCCAATTGCAGTTCAACAGACCATCATGTGTCAGCATGCCCAACTTACAAACAAGGCATGAAAGCAATAGGCTTTAGCCTTGAGGACGAAGATGCGTCAGAATTGGACCATGAGGTTTTCATGAGAGGAGTAGTTGCGAAATTCGGCCCGAGGTGTTTCTTTTGCAACTTGGAAGGTCATTTTAAATCAGGTTGTCCGCAATTCTGGGATGCAGTGGCAGACATCAAGCATCCAAGACATGAAGAAGCTCTGTCAGGAGTGAAAGCCGGCCAGGCTCGCTTGTTGAGTGAAGCGGAGGCACGCAGAAAGGATAAACCTCAAGAGCTGGCGGCAAAGAAAATGCAAGCGGTAACAGAAGAGACACGTGAACCGGAACCAGCAACTGCGGCTGATGACTTTAAGATCGATTATAGGGCAGCCGCGAGGGATGCTCTAAATAGAGTGCAGCAGGAACTAGTGACGAAAGAGATCGATTAAAAGGTGAAACTCGAGCTGGAAAATGAGAAACTACAGGAGCAACTGAACGCCTTCGAAGCAACGGAGGTTGAAGAGACAAAAGCACCAAGCAGTTTGAGCATGAAATTTAATGTGATCTCTGGTCAGAGGTTCGGTATGGTGCCGCAACGAAGCAAAATACAGTCGATAATCTCGGTGGCAGGTCATCAGGTAATCAGAAATCTGAGTGAACCATCCGAGTTTACTTTGATGCATTTGGACACATATGCAGATTATCTGAGGCAGGTGGAGCCACGCACCGAGTCGAGAGCTGTGCGGGCACTACTAACGACGGGTGGCCCTCGCATGAAGAAACTTCATGGACGCTACCTAGAGGTCTATGGGCCGTATCAAGTGATGCTGAACGTGGATGGAATCAGTATCTACACTAGGACTTATGTGACAACAGATGATGACCAAATGGGGCAGATCTATTTGGGTGAGGAGGAACTCAAAGTCCGCAGGATAGGCCACGACGCCATGATGGAACAAGATGCTGTACACATTGGGTATGAAGCAGATGTGACCGGACATCTGCTCGACACCAACGGAACCAAAATCGGAGTCAGGGCTTCTGGACACAGGAGCGGTAGTGAGTGTGATGCCGATAAAAACTTGGGAAAGAATGGGCTTCACGAGGGAAGATCTAATTCCAACGAATCTCCGACTGGCCGCCGCCAATCGAGGAGCAATCTACGTAGCAATAACGGTCGGAAAAACACCAATAACGGTCCTCCACAAGGGAGGACGGGATCTTTGGATGAGCTTTCTGGTGGTAGAGAATTTGGACGACGCCGACCAATTCATCTTGGGCAGAGATTTTGTCAGGAATTTTGACGTGATGATTGACTTGAACAATGGTCTGATACGGATTAGAAACCCGGACCGGAAGTATGTTAAGAAACCAATTAATAGGATAATAACAGACGAAAACAAGGTGCCAATTTTTTTAGATAGAAAAGTAAAGCTACAGCCAGAACAGGCTGTGGTGGCAATTTTTAGAATGAGAAATTTGAATTCGTTAAGTGATAGTAAACAGGTTTGCTTAGTACCGAATCCAAATAGTCAGAGATCGGTGATTTTAGGCCGGAGCTTCTCGGTAACGCGAAACGGACTGTGTGTCAGTGTGTTTTTGAACACACTGGACACCACGGTTTCAATCCAGCGTGGAAAGAAGCTTGGTTACGCTTTGACTATGAGGAGACACAAAACTTGAGGAAACATGATGTGAAAGACTGTCCTTATCATGCCAATAAAGATAAAATTTTAAAGAGGATCAATGAATTAAAATCTATTAATAAATTGTTTTCAATGAAATCCGAAACGGACGACGGCTTATCAAGCTGCTCGAATTTTCCGGAACGCCCCTCGTCATATGAACTAGATTCTGACACACCGGTTTTGCCAGAAATAGAACATTTAAAAGGGAAAATAGGTGAGGGAGATTTCGAAAAATTGCTGGACGTTTTAAATCGGAACACAGATGTATTTTCGAAACATAAAGCGGATATCGGTTGCTGTAACTTCGTCGAACACGAAATTGAACTGGAAGAAGGTGCCGTTCCGCACAGAGAGGGCGCAAGACGAATGACGCCACACAAATCGGAAGCGTGCCGAGCGGAAATAGAAATGTTGCTTGAATACGACATGATAGAACCCTCGAAATTGCCATGGGCTTGCGGGGTGGTAATGGAGAAAAAGAAAGGGGGCAGCTTAGATTTTGTTGCGACTTTCGTTACTTGAACGCGGTAACGATAAAAGATGCGTACCCGATACCTCGAATAGACGAGAGCCTCTCTAAACTTGGTGATGCCAAGTTCTTCACCACGTTGGACTTGGGTTCTGCCTTCTGGCAGGTCCCTCTGCGGAAGAAGGATAGAGAGAAAACCGGAGTCGCGTGCGAATTGGGATTGTACCAGTGGAAGAGGATGCCCTTCGGCTTGTGCACTGCAACGGCAACTTTTCAAAGACTGATGGCTCAGGCTTTGAAAGGAGTGACCAAAAAGTACGGGAATTTCGTGATGTGTTACGTGGATGACGTAGTCATAGCGACACCGACCCTGGAGGACCACATTGATCGGCTCGATAAGGTCTTTGGATGTATGAAAAGAGCAGGCTTGAAATGCAAACCATCAAAATGTGAAATCCTTAGGGATTCGATTAAGTACCTGGGAAGAATGGTGGACAGGCATGGTGTGCGGCCAGATCCGGAAGCAGTAGAGGCTGTGTTAACATGGAAGGCTCCGAGAACGGACACACAGCTAATGAGCTTCCTAGGGTTTGCCAATTATTACCGTGATTTCATCAAAAGATATGCGGACAAGGTGTACCCAATACAGAAGCTGATGCGCAACAAAGGAAAGAAGTTCGAATGGAACGATGAAGCACAGGTTGCCTTCGAGAACATAAAACGGGAACTGTGTGAAGCGCCAGTACTAGGCATGCCTACAGAAGATGGCATGTATGTTCTTGACACAGACGCGTCGGTAGTAGCCATCTCAGGAATATTGCATCAGGAACAAGAATGGAATGGAAGAACGGTTCTTCGTCCCATTGCATATGGCAGCAAAGTCATGAGCGACACTGAGATGAAATATGGTGCACCAAAAGCAGAAATGTTTGCAGTAGTCACGTTCGTGGAAAAGTACCGTGCATACTTGGGGAGCGCTCCCTTCAAGTTACGCGTGGACAACAGAGCGTTATCCTGGTTGAAGACCTACTCGATGGATCAGAGTTATTTTGGTAGATGGATAGTAAGATTGGATGGCTACCATATGATAATCGAGCACAGGATGCGTGACAAACACCAGAATGCTGACAGCCTCAGTAAGAAAACTGAGTTCTATGAAAGATTGGAGCAAAGGCAAGCCAATCAAGCAGAAATAAAGGAGGGTTTCTCGTTTCTGGACAAAGAAACTTATGAAGCGCTTCCCTTAACGAGATGGTTAGATAAGTCTGGGCATCCAATTCCAGGGCATCCTGAGTTACCTGTTGAGAAAGCAGCCGAGATAAAAATCCTATCCAAAAGGGACCCGGTGCCCTTGGATCTGTTGCTGCGCTCAAACCTGGTCCAGCAGGAACTCTCTCGCATGAACATAAACATCCTCTCATTACTGTACAAAACGGTGCAGGTCACATCGCAAGTGATGCGGATGCTGGGTGGATTGTTAGAGAGAGAAGTGACCAGAGATGACCCCGAGTGGGCAGCAGCCATGGCATCACTGACAGTCAGCGAGAAGGTGAAGATCATGCCATCAACACGACAACATAAAGACAACGAGGGGGATTGTAGGTCAATAGTTCAGCAACTGGTGCCCTCAATACCCCCAAGAGGTCTTAGTGAGTACTTCATACGGTCGGAAAGAGCAGGGTAACGATACGCGAACGAAAACCGTTACCTTTGAGGACCAAGATGGAGAAGGCGAGAAAGTTGAACGAGAACTGGAGCAAGATTATTTGTCCGGGGAGACAAATGGTAAGTTAAACCGGCGAGTTCGAGATCAACATCCGGGACAAGGCAGTATGTCCGGGGAGTCTGAGATAGATGAAAAAGTCCATGGCAAGAAACAGGACCTAAGGAACAAAGTTTTGTCCGGGGAGTTTAGGTGGATGCGGAGAAGGTACGGACCTGATCTGCAGCGAGGTGCAGACTCCATCACAGTCTCTTCAATGGATGACAGTTCCAGGAATTCAAGTATGGACACATACTCCATACTCAGACAGGAACTCGAGCTCGGGATCAGAACTGTCAGAACTAGCGATACACACATTGCTAGTGGAGACTCGCGCAAGGGATCTGGATAGAGAAGTGTACCAAAACCCTGACAGTGATCGCTACCTCATACCAAGCGAAAGGATCTTTGACAACGCAGCGGATGATTTGGAAACGATAGCGGTATCGAAGCGGTCGATGAGTCTGTTGCCGCAAAAAGAGGTAGTCAGGACTGATCTTCAACCGTTCAAACAAGAAACACAACCGTTGGCGAAGATTTGGTGCGTAAAGATGGAGGAGGACACACACCAGCCCAATGAGATGAATTGTCAAATGAGGGTCATGGAGACATACTTGAAGGCGAGATACAGACTCTCTGACCTACTAAGGGCGCAGAGAAATGACCGCATGACAAGTAACCTGAAAAGGTGGATAGAAAATGGTGCACCAGACAAAGGTGACCTGGAAGAAGACAGTTATAGGATCCTGAGACAATACTTCATGCAGAAGGAGGGGAGATTATATCTGAACAAGGACGGGATCGTGGCTTGCAAGAGAAGAGAAGAAGACAAAGTCTTATACAAGTATAACGCGATAGTGTTGCCGCAACTCTATCAGACAGAACTATTATTCAGGTCGCATGATCAGATGGGCCATCAAGGGATCGACAAAGTGTATCAGAGGATCCTGAAGCGCTTTGAGTGGCCTGGAATGAAAAAGGCATGTGAGAAATGGGTAACAGCGTGCCTGTCATGCCAACAGGTCAAGGATCCAAGGAAATTGCGATTTCCTTTACAATCGATTGAGTCGTCTGAATTCAACGAGGTGGTGCAGATAGATCACCAGAAGATATGCATGACAGACAGCGGTTATAACCAAGTGTTGGTCATGATAGATCTTTTTACGAAGTATGCAGAGGCCGTGCCCTGCATAACTGCCTCGGCGGAGGAGACATGCGACCACCTGATCAATACGTGGATAGCGAGACATGGTTGTCCGATGACGTTTCAATCGGACAATGGAACAGCCTTCGTAGGAGAGCTTACGAAAGAGCTTATGAGACGCTCACAGGTTGCTCAAGCTCACGCCACGACATACCACCCTCAGACGAATGGCTTGGTGGAAAGACAAAATAGAACGTTAGTGTCGATGCTGAGGGTATGTTGTTCCAGGTACATGACCGATTGGGACAGATACCTTCCACAGGTGATGGGAGCCTATAATAGCACGCAACACTCCACCACTGGAGTGAGTCCACACATAATGCTAACTGGACACGAGAAGTCTTTACCCTTAACCTTCTTCTATCCAGAGTATGAGGGAAAGAAAACGTCTCCGCATTTGATCAGACGTCAACAGGAGTTGAACGATTTGTGCAGACGAAATACTCAGCAAGCAGAGGCAAGACAGAGAAAGAAATTCGACAAGAAAGCAGCTGGTGCAAAGGCTTACTCGGTGGGAGACTATGTATGGGTATTCCAGAACGTTATACCACCGAAAGGGACGAAAAAGCTACTAAAGAAGTGGAGGGGACCCTTCATGATTACAGAAGTGCACCAGGAGGGACGTTTTTATAGACTGAGTACTGGCCGAGCCGCCCACTATGAGAACATTAAGCCACACAATCCATCGACAGAAGATTGGTGTATACCCGCAGACATAGAAGAAGGGGATTATCTGATGATGGATCCTGCTTGCGAGGTCAACGAGAAAGGCACCAGGGAGAAGAACGATGGAAACGAAGTCGTAGTGGAGGGAACAAATACACCACTGGACCTGGATCCAAACGAGGTGATCGAAGCGGATGATGAAACCTTACCTTATGCAGAGGAAGATTGGCAGGATCCCGAACAAACAGAGGTTCCCAAAAATTTGGAACCAGATCTCCCGTTCACGATGCAGACTCGACAAGGCGACGGGAAAACACCTAGAAAGAAATACAACCGTTACGGTGACGACTTTGTAGTAGATAGGATAGATCTGAAAAAGATAGTGGAAGAAATGGTGGGTCTAGAAAGCATAACAGTCTCACAAGACATTGACATGGTAGATGATCACGACCAGGAATGGATCGAGGACAGGTCGGAACCCGAAGTAGATTTCGACGAAGAGCAATCGGAGTCCTACGGAGATGATCTCACAAATCTGCGAGTCTTGGAGTGGCTGAACGAAATGACATCAGACCCTAAAGAGACCAGTGTCACGATTCAAGACGTAGATCGTGAAAGCGCGAAATACATCAAGACCGAACGAGATGATCCTTCCTGGGCTGCCCAGGAAGGACAGCTTCTCATTCCGGCTTCTAACCTCGACTTGATATCCGGTATGCGATCGACGGGGACGTCGAAGGATATTTTTGTCCGGGGAGTGGGGGTAGGACTTACCCACACTGAAAACCTGATAAAAAAAATTGAGAATAGCAAGAGAGACAGGAGATTTAGAAGCAGAAACAGGCGAAGAACCTAAGAAACCTGACATAGGGAGGGTAGTTGAGTCATATTTTAACCTACCAAATGAGTATTCAAGTAGCATAATATTAACAGACAGTGATTTCATACTCACTAGTAGAACATGTGCGATAGCAATCACAGCAGACATGAGTTTTAGGACAGCCTTAGCGGCAGATTTTGAGAGAGAATACAAAAACGTGGAATTCCTTTGGAAGCAACGACCAGGAGTAGGGGGCGTAGCAGCCTTACCTCCGGCGGCATCACAAATACCGGGAAAATACCTATGCTTCTTGGTGACGAGGGCGACGGAGAAGCAGCACGTGGACCCAGAGAACCTAGTCTTGTCCTTGACGAGGTTGAGAGATTTCCTCTTGGAAATGGACGTGAAGGAGCTCTCGTTTCCAGTGTATGATCCGAACAGAGGACGACTGCATCCTAGGGAACTGTACGCGCTTGTACACGTGATATTCCCTGATACTAATATATAAGTATATCTGCATAAGAAATATTATTTGAGTATAGGCTGAGTGACGTGTGGGAACGTGATAGGCTAAAGACTAAGTTATGTGGTGTAGGTTATGTGTTATTTTATTATTATGTGTTTTGTTATTAAGACCTAGGGTAAGTAGGGGTTAGTGACCATGAACAACTGAATGACGATCTTAGGAATAGATCCAAAGTTTGGACTGTCCAATCTTAGGTCGAATTCCAAAATTTTAGAGACCGATTGATTTTAATAAATTTTAGGATAAATATCTTTTTATCTGAACTGTTCTTAGGAAAATTTTAGCATATTTAGCGATATATGTTAAGGTGAAACTGACAAGTGTGATATTTGCGACTTTTTTTCTAGATCCTGATTGATCATTTAATTACTCACTTGAGTCAAAACCTTGGAATGGAATCGAATCAAATCAAATCTGAAGAACAGTATGGACAATTTCAACCTGGATGGATTGATGGACCTGGCAGAGGCATATGTGGGACCGATGGTAGATGCGATCTATCGTCGGCTTATGGAACGAGACTTCGCTCTGGAGGACCCAGAGGTAGTCATGTTGCTGATCGCCCTGATAAACATCTTGGGGCATGACAACCGTGGGGACCGCCCCACGGAAGTCCTATTGATGGCAGCATATGGAGAGAGGGGAGTACTAGACCGCCCGAACATGAGAGTGATGAGGTGGAGAAACTGGGGCTCTCTCAGGGAGTGACTTGGCGAATGAGCCTGGATTGGGAAGTTCTAGGACTTACCAACCAGGTGAAATGCCTAAGCCCTCCAAGCCCAAACCTGGGCTGACGAGAATGCATCAGGAGATGAACATCGAGGCTGCCTCGTCTGGTTCACCACTGAGAGCAGCTGTGCCACCAAATAGGGCGAAAGTAGGACAGAAGGTTCAAACGGACCAAACCATGCAAGATCTGGATGGGATGAAGGATGAACTGGAAAGGACGAAAAAGAGCTGGACGAGATGACCAAAAGCATGCTCATAATGGAGGACGATCGGGACATGTGGAGAAGGTTGTTCGAAGACTGCAACAAAAAGCAGGGTCAAGAAATTGAGCGCTTCAAGCAGGACTACAAACAACGATCGGAACAGATGGCGTTGAAAACTGCCGTGGAGAAGGCGATACTGCAAGGAGTGATCCTCGTGGGCAGTCCCCGATGGAGCTCTTGGCGGCTCGGGAAATGAGCCAGACGACGGAAACACGACTCCCGGTAGCAACAGGTCGAGTGACGATCCCGGACCCTAGTGACACCTTGGGTGATCCAGTCGTGGAGCAAACAGTGCAGAGGCTGATAGAGACAGCTGGACGACCAGTCGCCAATACGAATACACAAGGTTCCGGGGTGACTGCACCCTATGGAACGATCGACGACACGGGCAGAGTACGACTCTCACAAACAGTGATCAGACAGGGGATAAGTGACGTGACGCCACTCATGGGGAGCTCGAAGGCCCCAGAGAGAAGAATACAGAAGATGCCAGCGAAGAAAGTGTCTCTCATAATAGACGTACAAAAGAACAATCAATTGAAATACAATTTCACGGGAGTTCCGGAGACAGATCCGAGAGCTTGCTTCAATCGAGCGACTTGAAGCCCGGCAGTAAACCTGCAGCAACCACCACTGGGGATATCACATCTGATACTGGGAGACAGCTTGGTCAGAGTACTATCGGGTCACCACGGTGATGGCCTTTGGAGGCGCGACGATAGCCCAGTTATATCGAATGGTGGAACTGATGAATCCAGGGAGGATCCCCAATGTGATGATCCTGGTTGGGACGAATGACATCTCCAGAGGTTCAGATGAGCAGGAAGCACTATGGGAATCAATGATGGTGTGTTTGTTTACTACCCTCTGGCAGAAATTCAATTGCGCGGTACTGACCGTTTGCACTGTGCCAATGAACGCGAGGAGCTTAACAGCTGCAGGGAGAAGGCACAACGAAGGAGTCGTCAGGTGGAATAACATCTTGAGGAATCTCGCAAGTCGGAATGCCGGAAGAATGATCCTCATGGACATTGAACATGAGTTGAGAGCTATGGATCAGGCCAGACTGACCACGGACGGCATCCATTTCGATAGCATTGAAGGACAGGCTTGGTTGAATCGAGTCTTCCAAGAGCGGTTGGATGAACTAGAGGCGGAACTCTTCGATACAGGAGTGCTGAAGGAAGAAGGAACAGCGAGTGACGCGGTGATTACGACCTTTGTGCCTCCTAGCCTGGAAACACGCTTGGGGACGGTCCCGGCCGTCACGAACTACAGGCAACAGAGCTCCAGCGAACCAGGTCAAAGAACAGACGTACAGGATCGATTGGGAGAAGCGCCGGTGAGGAGGACAATCCATCCGAGGAGAAGAATAGGACCTGTCAACCCAGTCAAAGAGACATAGGTCGGACACGAGATCGGAGACGACAAGTACCAGTCGAGAGGAGAGACGCCCGGGCAAAGGCTCGTTGATATGGTCAAGACCCATACCGTCTCTCTGGCATGTATACAAAGACGAGCTAATGAAGCTGGATCTCCAGAGGGTGAGCTTCATCGAAGATGCAAGGAGGATGCTGAATGGAGCGAGGCTGTCCGTTAGCAGGCTGTACTCGATAACAGGCGTAGACTGGCTGATAGCCGCGAGTATAAACTTCAGTTCCACGACGGCCTTGAGATTTGCTGATCTAGAGGGACTGCCCTCTAACAACACAATGGGACCAGTGAATGCGAGACCATTGCAAGATGTGAGATTGAATCATGATGAGGGGAACCGAGAAGAAAGACCAGGAAGACTTCTGACGACGAGAGCGCCGATCGGACATGTGAAGATGTTCAGGCAGCTGACGACACCCCCTGGTCATGTGAAGGAAAGAATATACCCGAAACTCTTGAATCAAGAAGGTGATGTCCAAAGATACGGCGGATTGAAAGCAATAAAGAAAGATGAGACCATCTTCGCCGCCTATGACAAAGCAGAAATAAGGAAAGCCAAGATCATGATAGTAGCGAATTCAGAGTTCGTATATACTTCCAAGTCTCTGTTTTGGCCGGACGTCATAATGTTGGCAGCGGTCGACCTGGACCTACTGCAATCGGTATCTCTGGCTATAGGGGTACAAAGGCAGACGGACATGAACCCAATTACGATCGTGTTTGCCGGCATCAATGACCATCTACACAGTAGAGGTTTTCTGAACAGACTCAGAGATCCTACAACGGCAGAGATTGCTGTGTGGCCAGCGATAAAAGATATCCATGAGTCGATGGGTGAAGTGGTGGATGCGACGAAGGAGGGGTCATTCACCAAAGTGACACCGAGGGTAGTATTCGCGCTGTCTCCGGGGTATGCATATCTCCCGGATGGACTGAAATTCGTGTATGCAATGGTAACCTTGCTTTCGGAAAGAAAATATGATGTGATCATATCAGCCCCAAATCGCATGATAGAGATGGAGAACCTGAGGCCACTCAGGGCTGAACTACCTGCAGTGTGGTCAGATATCTCAAACGCGATGAGAGGATTCAAGGACCATGCGCTACACATGTTAGTGTTGGATGACGTGCTGGGATTGGAACTGTCCAATTTCAGTAGACAGCTCAAACTGAAACCGGGAATAGACGACGACCATCGAGTGATCGTAGCGATGTCCAACGATTTATGGTTCCGAGCAATGGAAAAGACAGGTGAAAGCACGAGAAGGAAAAATTCACTAGAGACGAGAGCTCATTTGGAAGCGATGGTTTTGAGAACCAAGCCGGAAGCCAACCAGTGGCTACACCTAAATCCTCGAGTAGCGGCATTGGGTGCAGATGCTTTTGAGCAAGGCCCTGTGATGGTCACGAAAATCCATGCCTACTTGTTAAAGGAGGTGAACCTGGCGGAAAATGCCGAAGAAAAAGCCGCTGAATTTGTAGACAGAATGTGTCAGATTATCCTGGAAACTTTCTTGACCCAGGAAGTGAAGGGACAGGAAGGCTTTGAATGGACGGACAGCATGCTGGAAGGGTTGGGAGCCGGATGGACCGCGTCCTTCTTGGCAAAAGTCTGCCCGAAGGTCTCTCATTACTTGATTAAGGAATTCCTCCAAGCAGTAATGGAAGTGTCAATAGTGGAACTAATAGCCTTGTTCGTGACATTTGGAGCAGAGAGTTTCGTGAAAGGACCGGTGATGCTGCTCACCGAAGGAATCCAGAACCTGCGGTTAGATGGACTTCTGACATTGGTTGCGATTACCCACGGAAACTTGGGAGGACTAATGAAATTGACACGTTGTCCAGAGCAGATGAGAGAGAGAGTGAGGAACTTGCATATGAAGAAATCCACGGACTCGTGGAATAAAATAAGAGACTTGAGACACACTCTTATCCAATATCTCTTACAACAAAATCGCTTTGGAACGGGAGAAGATGAGACTATTGAAAGAGAAGAAGATGTTAGGCGACATGTTGGAGGCATGCCCCTGTTAACCGATCTAAGCTTGGCTATGAGAACCGATCCCTTGGCGCTGATCAGAGGAGTCACGGAGTTCGTGACAGTGATCTATGGACCAGCAGTCACGTTTGCGTTCCCTGACGTTAAAGTGGAGGCGTATAGGAGGTCGGTGCTGCACCTGAACCTCATATCAGCGGTGGACGGTAGCGCACTGAACTGGTGTGAGCAGCACACATTGCGGGAGCTCATGAGTGAAGATCTGTTATTTGCGAAAATATCAGAGCCAGAAATGACAGTCATCAATTTTGACGATCACTTCCGTGATCGCATCGGAGAAGTAGAAAGAGGACACATCGAAGTGTTTCCGAAGCTTTGGAATCTCAGACCCTATGATAAAACGAATGGTGAAATAACCAGAGTGCCTCGTCTCACTGCAGCATATCATAAAGTGAGAGAAGAGACGAAGGACTGGGGTGATTACGAGAAGCTGCCGGAGGCAATCCCTGAATTCCCTCTGATAAGAAGGATGTTACTCGAGCAGTCTCCGTGGTACAAACTCCTAGCTTAAGAGCATTCGAAACCAATGAAAGGAGAGTAGGGAATTTCGAAGCAACGATGGACACATATTTTGTGGGAAAAAATGCCGCTGTGTTACAGTACACACGATTTTCCTATACGGATCAAGCAACGAGAAGGCGAATAAGCAACGCCGCGACTCCCAAGCCTGGAAGATTTGATGAAGAATGGGCGGGATTAGGCTTGGCGCCTATGAAAATGAGAGGCAGGACCGAGCTCCCTGAAGCCTCCTTGATCCTGACTAGTGTAAAACCGGAGTTGACGGTAGTAGGAACGCTGCGAACGAGCACTTTCCTAGCACCCTTTGGCTGTGAGGAAATCAAAGTGGTCTATGGAGAAGAGGAAGATAGATCAGCCGGTACATTGATCATACCGAAATTTCCGGAAGGAACCGACAATGATGAACAAGGACCCTCGAGTTCGAAGAAAGATATGTCGGAAGGAGATGACGGACAGGGAGGAAGCCGTCAAACGGAAGAGCCCATGCAACGAGATGCAGATCAAGCTGGTGGGGAAGACGACGGAGCATCGACAGGAGGAGTATCCAGCCTGGACTTCAATATCTTCAGTGATCTTGAGAACAACGCGGGTACGTTAGAGACGAATGAGCCAGCGGATGAAGTCATTTCGACACTTGAACCTCCGTCAGCCGTTATGGAAATGAAACGGAATTTGCCGGAGAGCAGCTCTCCTGGCAATTCAAGAAATAACGAACAAAGAATCCTCATGGAATCGCCTAGAAGAAGAAGAATAGAGGGCTCAACCAGAGTACCTTTTTTGGGAACGTTGCCCGAAGAAGAATGGGAAGTACATCACCGAGACCATGAAAGTAGGACGGGATGCAAATTGGACAGAGTGGCGTTTATGGAAGAAGTCAGGGCAGTAGTTCAGAGCTATGGGACCCAGTCCATTCTGAAAACAGGTCTCAACCGACCATTGATGCGGGAAGTCCTTGACAAGCTTGATGAGTGTGAAGGGAGATTGAGTGAGTTGTTGATTGACTCAGCCACTGACGAAAGTGAAGCGAACTCTCCCATCAAGATGACGCCGCGGTACGATAAGGGAGAGGTGGTGTATCTGTCAAGAACCAGGAAAGGGACGATGCGATCGAAATTGGTGATGGATAAGATCAACGAAATGAAAATGAAGTTAGGCAGCAGAGTGATGCCGAGAAGAGTAGGAAAGACGAAGGTGGATTCGGAGATATCGGTGAAAGCTGTCAATTCAGCGAAGAGAAAGCGAGTCGAAGAGGTCATGGATTTGGGACAAGGCGATTATCAATTGTCTGGCACGGATAAAATGTTGACTGATGTAGCGATGGTGCCACCCATTCTCATGGCGGGAATAAAGTCAACAGGTTATAAATCCAAAAGGAGTGACCGCACTCTGACTGGAGCAACCTTAGAAATGGAAATACTCCGCCAATGTGGAGAGAGCACAATGAGAGACTTTAAGCCATCTCCCATGAATCACGGGAAGGGAAATGTCGCAGGACATCTAGTACCAGTAGAATACAACCGACTGACAGTATTGGAGGCTGTTGCGATAGATGAACCCGCCGGTGGATACATGGAGATGTTGGAGTACCGAAACTCGGCTAGAGGGTATGTGATGGCTTTGGAAGACAAGAGTGCCATGGAAGGTTATCTGGAGGCAATGTTGCAAGGCACCACCCTCAAGCAGAAGGCGTACGGGATCTTAGCGTCGTCTGAGATACAGGCAGAAACGATGGAGCAGTTGGTGAGCCTTCCATGGAAAGCAATGGTGTTACGGTACTTCGAAGAAGAAATGAGGACTGCGCCAAGAATACACGCTCTCATGGCAGTACCTTACGTAATAACAGAGATACAACGGAGGTTTGCCTGGTGCCTGATGGGACTGACTCGCGAAGAGTACGATTCAGAAGAAAGGAAGAGGTCAAAAGAAGAGAAGGTTTTCCTTATGACGAACCTGAGGGATCTGATAATCCAAGAGGGAGCAGCAGTAGCGTGTGCGAAGCGGAGAGACGCTCTGTTTCATTCGATTCATGATAGAACAGATCTCAGTACCAGCATTGAACACCTGTGTCAAGATGATGAGGGAGGGCGTTGAGCGAGAAAAAGCCTTAATCTTGCTAGCACTGCTGGATATGCATCAAAGTAAACCGATGAGGGTGAATATGAAAGAACCCGAGGAATTAGAGCCCATGAGAAAGATAGACGAAATCAGGAGATTCTCAAACAAGGAGCTGAGACTCACTAAAAAATCTATGGGGGCACTGCCGAAGTCCAATGAATACTGTGGACCAATTAAGAAGAAGTCGTACAGCTACGTATCCGGAGTCATAGGTATAGCGTATAACCCGTTCCTGAGTGAAGACATACGCGATTGCTTCTTCGATTACGAGCAGGCAGTGTTGCTAAGATTCTGGATGTCGAGAATTGTGACGATTAAGAGCGCTACCAATCCTCAGATTAAATTGGGATTGATCTTGAAAGAAGAGGTGACTGCACCTTCCGTACCAAAATCCGACAAAAGAGTGGAGTTTGGGTTGGGATTCTCAGATGAATTGCTGAGAACGAGCTTGATGGTGGTGTGGGAATTGATGAGGCCATCATGGTGTCCTAGTCCCAACGCTGACTCGATACTACGGGCGACACAGGATGTGCAGAGGGAACTGAATGCAGACTGTAACCTGCGTGACCTTAACATCATATATAATGTGATGATAACGGCCTCTAGGAGCAACGGGGAAGATAAAGTGGAGTTGCCTGGCTGGGGACCAGAAGACTGGGTCAAACCTGGTAGCTGTCTGGCGGAAGTCTGTGGACTGGAGGGTCACGTTTGTGGAGGTATGGACTGTGTGAAGACCCTAGAGAAACAACACAGGCAATTGACGGTATTGTTTGGAAACGTCGTGATGAAAGCAAGAACGGAAACGGAACTGATAGCGGATTGTCATGGAGGAACCGAGGTGAATCTAGTGACTGCACTAGAATTCTACAGCACGTTTAGTTCTTTAGAGTCACTATTGAATCTAGAACAGAAACATGAGATGGTCACAGCCATCAGTGTAGAGGTGTTCCCAGGAGTTCTGCAAACTGAGCAAAAGTACATAGGAAAATGGAGGGAAGCGATTGAGGCGGAAATGAATATCAGACACAGTGAGACTTATTGTAGACCATCAGGAGCACGATATTTGGTGGGTTCCACATTGGCTCCAATGTGCAAGAGCAGATACCCGGTACATTTCGTAGCTGTGGATGTAAAGAGTACGAGAACGATCGTGGATCAAGCCTTCTCAGTGCCGAAGTGTGTGAGCCTGGCGAGAATGTCCGAGAAATCTTACGAGTTGCTATGTAAGATGTTCTCAGCAGTTCCAGAGAGAACCAAGGAGGAGTTGGAATCGATACTGGGAAAGAAGTTCATGGGATACGTGAGCGGGAACTTCAGTGACTTTGAGAGACAGAAACAGAGAGGATCAACTGTTACAGATTACAATACAGTAGACGAAAATGATGAAGTCCACCGAGTGATGATGGAAGTGGAACCATTACTGGAAGCTTCGGGAAAACGTAATTGGAGGAGCATCATGTTGACACATGACGAGTTTCCCTGCCACTGATTGTTGCAGACCTGGTGGTATCCCAAGCGTAGTAATCTGATGTTGATCTGGGACTCTGGAGAGCTGCTCTCCATGGGTTTACCAGACTCATCACAGCCCACAACAATAGTGATAGTGGGAGTTATGATGGCGATACGATGGCTGGAGGCTCATGTGAAAGAAAACAATAAACAGGAGGCACCGACGAGAGAACAGTTGCGGAAATTAGATTGTCTAAAAAGATTTAGATCTTTTTGAGACAATGTGCAAAATTCTAAACATTCCAATGGAAGTGAAGAAGATATGGGCAAGAAAACGATTGATGCCATGGTTCAGAGCTAACATGACTGCATGGTTGTACGAATATGCTAAGAAGCATATGTCGAAGCACGGCAGAGTGTACAGTGGATATCAGCTGGACATTGGAGCGGGAGCCTTCAAGCGAACTTTCGTGACTCATCGGAATGCAGTGACCACTGCTGTGAAAAGAATTTCCAGGACAAGTGAACGTAGTGGAAAGGAGAAGGCAGAGATGTTAAAGGAAGATTTGGAGAGAAATGTGACGTTGTGTCTCCACAACAGCTTCTGCAGGAACAGAGAATCTAACGTGGATCCCCTACCTTGTTGCAAACAGAGGGTAGAAGAGCAGAAGTGTTGGAGGACTGCTTCCAACAGCGTCAGGATAGCTAACGATGTGTTACAGGACACAGAAACTGAAAGTGCAGAGTCAGTATCACAGGAGGAGGAGATGGAACATTGACAAATGGTCGAGAAAACTAGAGGCAAAAAGAAAGAAAATTAGAAGAATTTAGAAGTTTTAGAACTTCTAAACGACGAAAAAGAAGAAAACAAAGGAGTGATGAAGAAAAGTTAAAACTCAGAATTGTTTTATGTGTGTGAAAAACTCAAGTGAGAAACCAAGCAACCAAGTTGTAATTGAAAACTGAAACATTTAGTTGAGTTTTGAACATTAAAGAATTTGTTGCATTTATAAATTTGCATTCTGATTTTTAGCGAAGTGGCTTTAGAGACACTTATTATTTATTTAGAAAAGCTTGAGGGAAAAGTATATTTAAATATTCCAGCCTGCATGATTGTTTTTAATCACTTAGGACGACTGATCACTTTGTGGTGACATGAAAGACTTGGGTAATCTCTTGAAGAGGGAGATTGTTGCATTGTTCTTTCTAACCACAGAGTTTCTTGGTTTTAATATTCAGGACAATAACAAGCAAGATTTCCGAAGGGAAGGAGCATAGTAGGATAATTTTAGCTTGTTGGTTGGCAGGACTGTCCTGCAAACCAACATCTTTTAAATCTAGGAAAAGTTTTAATCAGGACATTGACATTGGAAGTCAGAAAAGATGTTTTTATCTTAGGTCAAATCCTCAATTTGCAGATTAATGAAAGAATTTGAAGGCTATAGTGATGTAATATGATGCCATTTATATTCTGCAGTGAGTCGATGTGACTCGGATAAAAGTAATTTCGTGCATTTTGTAAATTCTGTTCGATGACACTGTATCCATTTTACGAACATTGCGAGATTCAATGAGGACATTGACCGGACTGTCCGGGGAGTATGTGACATTCGACCAGAATGGATCAAAATGCACATTCAGCAGATTCGTAGTTTTTAGCAGCGAACTTTCCGAGTTAGTGATTTTGAAGGATTAACGACGTTATTGGGACGATTAGTAGAACGGTGAAGGTCAAGATATTCTGGTATTTTGAAATTTTAAATTTTCGAAGTGATGACGTAACAATTCTGAGAAACGTCAGAAACGGCCATTTTGGCAAGAAAGTCGAAGAAAAACACAACATTAGTTGCGATAGCGATAACAACGGAAATTGTGATTGAGAAACAACAACAGATTGCAGGAATAGCAGAGACCGTTCCGAGTTGCAACTATTGTGTCGCTACAATAGTTGCAAGGCAGTTGCTAACAACAGTGAGGGGTGGAAACCAGCCTTCCGGGTTACAGAGAAATCAAGCTTAACGTGCTTGATTCAGTGGATTCGAGAATCCGGAGGGGTTTCGGGACTGAAACTTTTATTATCTTGTATGAACTTTTAGCTTCCCTGTCATGTCCTGATTTGAATTTAATTAACATCTGAATTCATTTTGTTAGGATGAGAAGCTAGGAGTTGGGGGAAAGGGTTGATCCATCTTCGATAGAGATGATGATTTTTATCTACTGAACAAAAACAATAATAATTTAATAAGTAGTAATAGCCCTGTTTTTAGGAGTGACCTCGTGGTCTGGGGATACTGAGACCCAGCCATGAGCTCACTATTTCTGCATGTAATTAAGTTAATTTGAGTGTTTTGACCGAAGCCGAAAGCAGTAACGTTTTTTTGTCGACCCGATGTTAGAAAGACCACCGAAAGTACTGGCTTGGTAGAGACGGTTAAAAGCATGTAAAGCTCTGTTTAGACGTTAGCCAGTCGTCTTAGGACTTAGTTTTATTTTCCGTCGATATGTATCTTCCGGGCGAATGTTACATTTGTTTATTTGTGTTAATTCTAGTTTTCTATTAGCGCGAATCAAATTTTCTATTAGTCGCCTTAAAGCTGCCAAGACTGGGCGTATCTTGAATGTTTTTACACAGTCTTGTATGGCGTTTGAAGTAAAATTTGGGGGCAGGAATTTGACCTGAAGGCCCCTGGTTGTCATGCAGTTGTTACGTAATACTGATGCAAAATTCTCCCCTGGTTGTCATGCAGTTGTTACGTAATACTGATGCAATTTTGGCTTCAAGATATGGCGCGGTTTGCTGATTATCCGCCCACATTTCACATTTACCAAATAATTTCTGTATTTGTTTGCTACCGTATAAGTTTTATCAGCATTTTATATTCATGACGTTATGTCTTCAGTATTTGTTGTTGTTGTTACAGTGGCACCACATTTAATTTTCTACAGTATGACTCAACGTTATATGAAGGCGTGTATTTGTTTGCTACCGTATATATAATTTCTGTATTTGTTTGCTACCGTACCGTATAAGTTTTATCAGCATTTTATATTCATGACGTTATGTCTTCAGTATATGTTGTTGTTACAGTGGCACCACATTTAATTTTCTACAGTATGACTCAACGTTATATGAAGGCGTGTATTTGTTTGCTACCGTATATATAATTTCTGTATTTGTTTGCTACCGTACCGTATAAGTTTTATCAGCATTTTATATTCATGACGTTATGTCTTCAGTATTTGTTGTTGTTACAGTGGCACCACATTTAATTTTCATCTACAGTATGACTCAACGTTATATGAAGGCGTGTATTGTATTTTGTTTATGCAGTGGCACGTTTTATACTCAGCCACTAGCTTCTAACAAACATTCATTGGTGCACGTTTGTTTTGCTCTGTTCAGTTGAGCTCTGATTGTGGTTTTTCGATCATGTCGTGGTTTTTCGATGAATTCTTTATTGGAGAAATCAACTGCAGAATAATAAGCGCTACTTATCCCACACTACGACCCAAACCTCCTCTGGGTCATCAACGGGATGGGATGGCAGCAGCGCCATCAATCGTGCGACTTTCGTTGCTTCGAGAGAGCGACGCTTGTCCCACGAACAAAACCCCGCTTACTTCGATTTCTGAACTGATTTTCTCTTTGAGATAACCTCGGTTCGGGCGGGATCCCGACATTCGGAGTTCTTTTGAGAACCTCGGGGAACCCTTTTGAAGGGTCCCGTCCATAGTGAATGGTCACTATAGCTCTTAATTCGTGCACTCATCAAAAACCCCGTTCGTCCGAAAACCCGGCCTGGTCACTTAAGCGATCCTGCAATCTCGTCTTGAGCGAGCTATGGGGGACCGGGTCGGGGGATTGGTCGAACACCCAGACTACCAGACTGACTCTTCATTCTAATTGCAATAGTAACTTCATTTAATGAAGTTGATAGCTTCAATATGGTGAAGACTTTGTTTGGGTCTGGCTTTGAAGGTGTTTGAGTGATAAAAGAAAAACAATTTAAGACTTAATGCGCATCATAATGGCATGATATACAAGGTAAGGCTATCGGTGAAATCTCATTTGTACCAACGGTCGTTTGTACCAAATGAATAAATCAGTCACGTCTATTTGCCAAAATTTTGACCATAGGACAATGATGGAGAGATTATATGCAGAGGTTCGAAGATCAAACCTCGGTAGGGCCTGAACGCAAATTAAATTGTTATATTGAAAAACACTTATTACTTAACCGTGTAAGCAAAAACGTCCAGCAAAGATTAAATTGCCTAAGTTATACAATATTTTAAGTATTTTGGAAAAAAAGTGCAGTGGTTGTGCTGGTCGCGGTTAACTATTCTTTGGTCGGGGAAAATTTCCTGATGCAAGTGTGATAGTTGTGTCCCCGACAGTTGCTTGCGCAGAATTTTTGCGCAGGGGGTGGGGGATCTGTTTTTCGAAATTTTTGTCGACCTTTTTTAAGGTCGACTAATTGATTTTCCGAGCTCTCAGAAAATACTATGAACACTATAAATTTTTTAAAAAAGGCTAGTAAAAAATGACGTTTTGAGCTCTTTTAAAAAATATTTGCCCGAAACTTAGCGTTTTTTTCGGCGCGCGCTCCCCCTCAAATGTAGTTATATTGGCGCCAAAGGTGCCTTTAGAAAATTTTTGATGTTGGTCAGCCAAAAATGGATCTCGTGAAATTATAACAAAGGGGACCCTTTGGAAAAATTCGGCAACCAGTATTGAGGGGTGGGAATGGGCGCCCCTCCCTCCCCACGCCTCGGTAAGCTACTGGTCCCAGATAAAAGCAAGCATGAAAGATGGGTTCAGCAACCATTTTTTGAAGTATTTAAGGCAAGAAATTTTTTCTTCATGGACCCATCTAAATTTAAGGGACCCAACTATCATACTTGTACCCTTTTCCTTTGTCGCGACATCTATTTTTCATGGACCGACTCTAAGGTTTTTCTGAAGGAGAAATCTCTTTACATAACTTTTCTGTTATTCTAAGACTAGGCAATAAGATTCGTTCATTTGCCTTGCTTTCATAAGTTTTACCGAATTAGTTGCTGACTTCATGTGTTTTGGCCATATTCAAACAATCCAAAATTTTTGAATATGGACCAATTTTTCGTCCTTTTGAATGCAATGCAATCAATGAGGCTAAGTTTGCTGACGTGTCCAAAAAGTATAGCCTACTTAGGTACTATTTAAAATCATCTAATTATTGCCGGGTGGCATCGAAATTTTGTTGGTTGAAATGTCCAAAAGTGAAAGTGGAATAGTTATGGCCTATTTATTGTTTTTAAAAAATTCATCTGCAACGGAATGCGGTCTTTTTGATGTTTTAGGAGCCCCTCAAAACCAGTGTGATCGGCCTTCAAACTTTCAATGGTGCTTTCAAATTTTTAAGAATTGAAACCCTCAGCAAAAATCCTATATCCAATCCTGAACTGTATCCTAAATGAAAAAATTTTGAATCATAAAAAAAAGTGTTAAGGGTAAGAAAACAAACGATTTTACAGCAGCGTGATATTTAAGTATAATTGAGCGAAGTGAAGCAACCTACTTAGCTCATTTAGTTTTTGTTTTTATTTGAGAAAAAGTTTTAAGTTTGTCCACATTTCGAAGATATCGATGCCTTGCTCAAATTAAAAATGTATTTCACCTGTGATTTTTTTTTCATGAAGTTAAGGTTACTTTATCAGGACTATTTTAGCTAATTTTGAATAATTAGAGCGCCTAGTAAATGCAGCCAATTAAGTCTAGTAATTGATCAAAATAATGGGTGAGTGGGTGCAAAATATATGAATCTATTTAACATTGACTGTGGGAGTGGGAATATTTTAGGCTGAAATTTAATTTTGAGATGACGTGGTTGTGTCTGTACCCTAAGGTTCGAGTCCTGGCCGGACCTTGTTTTTGTTTCATCATGTATGAAATTATAATAATTTTTCAACCTAATTCGCAAATATTGTTGCGATGCAATTGTTGCGACAAAATATGTTCATTTTGATCCAGCTATTAAGTGCAGCCAATGCTAAGGAAAGGATATTAAGACAGACTATATTACAAATAGCCTTTTAACTTCAAGGTTCTGTAGCGTAGAGGTAGGGAAGGAGACCAGCAGCAAAATAAGAGGGTTCGAACCTGGGCAGGGTCGGATGTTTTAAATGAATTTTTTCGTATGCTAATTGGAATGCGTCCGCTCTATAGATTGCGGAATGTTAGTTGGTAAATATCTTTTCAAATTGACTGGTACTTCTAATGCGTCATAATTGGCTTGCGTCACTTAGCAATTATGTAGACTCATAATTGGCGTGTCTCTGAAAAAATTTTGTAGACTCAAAGTTTTACTCATTCAGTTTTTCCCACTAGCGTTATCGGTCATAGTTTTGCTTGTGTATGCCTAGTGCAATTTCGCCTCTGTGTAAAACCAATAGCCTCGACTTTGTATGTTTTCTTTTGCTTAGCCTAAAAGCTTCATTCGGTCTAAATGTTTTTGGATAATGTGGTATCGGCTTACTTGTCTTGATTTGTGTCGCCCAAGGACAAAATGATTGATTATCAAAATCATAACAAATTTTTATAACTTAATTACTCAAAAAATTTTAATGTCAACAGTTTTTTGGTATTTTTTTTTTCGGCTCAATGGGTGGCTTAGAATGGCTCAATGAAAGCCTTGTCGGCTTAGTGGCCGCTCGATAAAAAATAAAAGAATAATTATTTTATGCTGTTTGTTGTGTTTCTTAACTATTTTTTTGGAAAAAATTTTCCCGAATTTTTTTTTCTCTTTTCAGTCTTATTTTCTATTCGCTAGCTTGCAATGCTCTACTTGCGTTGTACAGCAAGTGACTATAAGCGCTTCGCCTTTGTTTAAGATCTATTCAAATTCATTTGCTTAAATGAAATTAATTTCCGATAACAAATATCAGAAATTCATATGGCGCGAAAGGTGAATAACCTTTAGTTTCAAAATTTGGAACTCTCAGCAGAGTAGAAAATTGCCCATTGACACATTTTTCTGTATTTGAGTTATAGTGGTACGAAAACTTGTGAATCGAAAGCTTCAACGTGATTTATATTTTTTCCAAATTCGAAAAGTGAAAATTATGTGTAGGCTGTTTGTGTGATGTGAATGTAGTTTTTTTTTCAGAGTCTGGCAAACTTCAGATTTGGGATCCAAATGACGGACAGGAATTACTGAGTAAAAAGTGTCACGACGATTCAATTGACCACATTTGGGTATGTTCAGAATAATTTATCTTTAACTGATGGTTTGTGCGTGTTGACTGTAGGTAGATACATTATTTTCTAGTATCAGTAAAACTATCTTCCAATGTGTTTGATTTTTAAAAAAAAATATATTAATAAAATACTGAAAACTGACAAATTTTCTAGCGCTGTACCCATGATAAGATAATTAGTAAAAAGGACAATAAGCAGCAAAATTAATCCATTTAGTGTATTTTAGGCCTCAGATGAAATTGTTGTCACCGGATCGAAAGACTGTTTAGTGAAAGTGTGGACCATCTCGTCAAGCGAGGGAGGAGACAGGCAATTTTGTCTGAACCCTATTTTCGTCTCCGACTGTTTGAAGCAACCTTCTTCCGGAGAGACAGTTTCGAGTGAACTGAAGGTTGGTTCAAGTATGATAGATGGGTCGGTGTAACTAAAACTGTTCATGAAGTGATGCATGGAGGAACATAAGACTTATGTATAACTAAGACTTTTATCAAACAGTTTTTCATTTGCGTATTCTGAGCATTACTTTAAGGTCACTTTTTTGGCTAGGATTTGCTGGAAAGATCATTCTAAGGCATCACTGGATACTTTTGTCTGGTTGCGAACTTATTATTAGATTTAAGACCATTTAACCTTGAGGGAAACTGCGGATCTCTTTAACTATCCCCCTTATTGCTAAAGGAAGATATTCGTTACTAGGTATAAAATCCGTGTATGCTAAAACCTTGATTAAGCTTGTTTACTGGGATGTTTATCATTCACTAAATACCATCAGGGGGATACTTAGAGAGATCCGAAAGTGCCAAAATAAGAATTGTTCACCTCTTTACAGAGAACCGCTGTCGTGGCCCTGCTTAACAGCAGGGGCATAATAAATGTATTTTAATGATCCATCTATGATACGTGTACCCCAGGTGTTTCTTGGACCCATACTGGCCTTGACTGTAGACCATGAGGAATCTCTAATTTTTGTGGGAGATGATGGACCCAACATAAAGATCATCGACTGGAAAAAAGGTGAGAAGTTAACTTTTGTGCCATGATAATTTATGATTCAAGGATTTCATCTCTTGCAGTGACGAACACCCGAATATCGTTTTCTAGCTAAACAATTGAGACTGTACTATCTAAAATCCTTAAAGGGTTGGTTTTGATGGCAAAGTAATCATCATTGTATTTAGTGGAAACCAGTTTTTATGTTCTTGCTTTTTTTCTGATCACGATTGAATCTTTCATATGCGCTTCTACATCCTCTGTTTGGATTAGTTATTGTTAGATCTAATCCCCGTTCTCTGCTCATAAGTTCTCACCATTCTCGGTGGTATGTTCCAAAATTTCATGGCGTGACTGTGGGCTTTATTATCTTAGATAGTTGTTGAGATCAAACTGTGTTACCAGTCTCATTTCTTATCTTTTTGTTTTTCTTTAGTATGATTAAGTTGTTATTAATAATCCAACAGTGATAGCTAAGCTCAATCCAATTTTAGCCTAGTTCCACTCTTTTTGAATCCACTACTTCAACGTTCAACGCAAAAGCTATATCCTGTTGTCTTCTGGTTTCTTTCCCACTGGATAGTTTCCTCCCAATTGTAAGTATTGTAATCAATTTCCATTTCCAAGGAGTAGAACTGTGTTAATCCAAGGGTTTTCTATGCATATTAGGGCCTCCATTTAAAGGTCAGTCCGGGGTCACTAGGGGGTCAATCTTCTATCTTCGGGGTCAGAGTCCAATGGGGGTCCTATCTAGCAAGTTTCAGCCATATCTCATGAGTACTTCACAAATTATCCCATTTTTAAGGTCAATTATCGTTTTTCCCGGGCTAGAGCTCTAATCAACGGAAAGAATCGCCGAAGGCATTTTATGCACAAGCTGTCTTTTTTCGGTTTTGATATCTAGAGTCGTTTGCTGCCATAAACTCAATATGCTCTCGATCGTTTTTTTGCGTAACTCGTCTATCTCCGGTCGAAGGGTTGTTTATCAAAGAAGCTAGTAACTTTCGGTTCAACCGCCGAATTTGATTCAAATTATGATACATGATTCATTTTCTCACTACTTATCGCATTCGAAAGTTTTGGCTACCTGCGTTCATGGGGGGCCGAGCAATCACTTCCGGAAGTCGAGTGGGGATTATTAATTCAGGTCATAACACCAAAAATAGGGTTCCAGAGCTATTTTACGAGTCCTTTTGCGACCACTGCAGGAGCGTGTGAGACCCTATTCTCTCATTATTGGACCGCGGATTTCTCGAGTCCGATATACATATTGGCAGATTCCTTAGGGTACACATTTGAGTATCGAGATGATCAGGATGGCCCTCGTTGGATTTATATTGCTGGGCACAAACGCGGTCGGAATGGGCGGAAGGGTAATGTACTGCCGGATCCAAACCGAGGGACCTCAAAAGGGGAGAGACATTGCACTCTAGTTACGGGGATGCGCCCCCGTACTGTTTAGGTGAGCCTAGTATTTGATATTCTACAGATAAGTTCAATTTAGAACTCACAGTCAGATTCAAATAGCATTGACCGTATGATCATAGTTAACTAGTTCGTAACCGCGATAGCCTAATCGTCCTGTTTCTTCAATGCGCATTTCAGAAAAGGTCATTTCAAAGTTTGCACGAATTTAGTTCTACCGCTAGTTTTCAGAGCAGAGTGAACTTAATTCAGATAAAGTACCCATTAAGGAAAGATCCCCCGGTATTTTAACAACCATATATTCCCATGAGTTAGAAAAGTTTAAGAGGTTTCTACACAAGAAATGGAATTTGAGTGTAAATTTATTGACATCGAGACGCATTTAGAATCTCTCATGAATTTCGTAACTATTCCGCTTATATATAATCCTGTCACAATGCATCATATTTTCTTTAAGAAAAAAAAAAGAAATAGCTACGATAATTCTAACCGCTTTATATTCATTTTCACGTGAAACTTGTCGAAATATTTCAGGTGACGAATATTAATGTTCGTAGATAAATATTTTAACGAAGATGATATTACAATATGGGGCGTATATACCCTTAATCTTGTATCCTCATAAATCGTAGTGAGCGTCTAATATCTCTGAGTACTATTTGTTATGTTAAATCTGCGTGTAGGTGAGATGGTGAAGTTGAGGAACCACAGCACTCCCTTTGGATACACAGAGTGTCTCTGTCTCACAAGTGAGCTCCTCTTCGCCTCCGCATATGACATGGACACTGGCACATCAGCCATCAATGGTACGCAGAAATATTTTATGGACTAAAAGAGTTTTGTGTCTCTTCTGTTATGCGGCCAAAAATTATAAAGACATTAAATGAGCTAGTTTTAAGTGTCAATCAATTTTGCGAAGGCTTTGATTTTTTTTCCGTTTTTTTTTCAGGAAGAAGTCATAAAAGTAGTTCACGCTCAATTTTTATTTATTGCGGTGTGACTTTCGATTTCCTTCTACAGCATTTGCAAATGAAATGAAAAGTCCGCTCTCCAATAACAAATGTGCAAGTAGCCCGAAAACATTTGCGATTGACAAAAAATTGGTGAAATTTTATGATTTGTTAGCGGAAAGGAATTTACCTTTTGATATATTTGTGTCAGAATGGTCTAGATTTGTCAAAAAGTGTCTAGCATAAAAAATTCTATAAATTCAATATTTATATTTTCGAAACTTGCAAATTGAAGTTTTACATTCCTAGTCATTACAGCGCAGTCATTTTTTTCGGTCTGCGTGAGTTCATTGATACTTTTCCAACTGTCTGTTGGCTATCATCTTTACACAAGAGCTTGTCAGCATTGTATTATATTACCGAGCTGACTTCTTTCCAATCCAGCTCGCATAGAATAGTCTCAGAGTATGACTGCTCAAATCTTAGTTGTTTTCCAGGTATGACGTTTTTTTTTTAAATTTACAGAAAACTTAATTTAGACATTTTTGAAAATGTCTAACCCTCTAGTTGGGGGCTGTCAGAGTACTCTCATGGGTCGCGAATCTTTCCTGAAATATGACTCACTGCTCAAGATATGATGTTTTTTGTGATTTTAAAAAAGTTTTACAGAAAACTCAAGTTTAAACTTTTCAAAATAATTTGAAATTCCTAACCCTGTAGTTAAGTACTGAAAGGGTCCTCTTACGAGTTCCAAGTTGCAAATCTTGCGACCAATTGGTACTGCTTAAATGCTCTAAGTCTCCGAGATGTGACATTTTTTTTTTAAAACTTTTTTTCAATTGTTCAAAGAACTTCGATATAAAAAAAATTAGAAAAGATTCTGTCAGGTTACTCACAGTAGTTGCGAACTTTGCCTCCAATTATGACTGCTCAAATCTTTCTAGTTTTCGAGGTATGACGTTTTCTGTGATTTTTTCAAAAATTTCAGAAAACTTGAATTTGAAGTTGGGAGCTGTCAGAATACTTTTAGGAGTTGCGAATCTTCCTCCCAATATGATTGCACAAAATTTTATGTTTTTGTAAAACTTGAATAACAAAACTTGAGAGAAATTACTAGCCCTGTTTTTTATAAGTTGTTGAAAGGTCGAAGCAATGAGGTGCGTTTCGCGCAAGTATTGTTTTAAACATTTGGCATATTTTTAACCAACGAACCACATGATCAATTGAGGATAAAATCTTAGATGAAAAAATATTTTGTAAAGCTGTTCCGCTCGAGCACCTGCGGGGACGCGAAACAGCATGATATATTAGTGCTATATCAATCATTCGACAGACATTGCAGACCATATTAACTTAAAAACTTCAAATCGATCAAAGTAAAATAGAGTAAAAAGATTTTGAACTGCCGTAGCTGGGACTCGAAATGACCTCTCTGGTATAATGGGCAAATGCTTTACCATTTCAGTATTGGTTAATAGAACAGTCACAGTTGATAACACCGAAGACAAGAGGAGAGATATATTATGAAAGGATATAAAATCATTTAATTATCGGAGAGGGCAAAAGAAGGAACAAATTCAATTTCTTAAGTTTAAAATGAGCAAGCTCTAAATTATTTCTATTCGAAACAACTGATCAAATAAGTTATACCGCTGAAAACCGCAAGATGTATATCTTTTTTAATTTAGAAGATATGAATGTTTCATTTCGAATCAACTTGAACATATGCTTGGTTGTATAAAAAAAACTTTTAAATCACGAATAGAGATTCAAAGCTGTCTACTCGGTTTGGGAGTGCGCGACAGATACAGTGAATCAGTGACCTTTCTGGAAAGAAAAAATAAAAAATTTCGAATTATTTCAAATCTCATTATGCAAAAAGTGAAAAAAAATTTACTCCGATCGGGATTTGAACCCGGCCATCCGGTGTGTGGGACCAAAACATATACGCTCGGCTATGGTGGAGGTTAAAACCAAAATAATAAAAATTTTCAAAAATTAAACGATTCTCCTTTCAATTCCTTGTTTTTCCCGAAAAGAGTGGATTATAGTTCCACTGACCACTTTCAATTTTGTCTTTTCCGTAGCTTGGGACCACAGTTACCATGGAAAAAACTGCAACCAAAAATTAGCTCTACCACGCAGACTTGGTGATGAAGACCTTTCTCGCTTGTTGCTCGAAGAAAATCCTATAGCATAAACTTAGCATAGCATAGATGTCAGGAGAACTAAATCAGGAGAAGTTTTGCAGCTGTCTGTTGGCTAAGTTGGTATTTTACTAACTTTTATGCAATGTAAGTTGCAGGGGAGGGTAGAGAGAGATTATATTACTCATTTGATCCCAAATTTTGGACGATCTTCTTTTATTATTTTAGTATTTCGACGTCCTAGACGGCGACACATGAAGAATCTCCGTCAGCTCTTCCTTTTTTCGCTCTCACTGTCATCACAGAATTCAATCGCGACTGAAAATGAGCAGCCACAAAATGGCAGAGTATTTGCCATGAAATTCCACAAAGAACAAAGTGCCTCAAACAATTCGTGGTCTTGCATATTTGGAGGTCGACAGCTGAATTGTTTTTCAACCAGAAATGATTTGCAATTTAAGTCAGAATTGAATCTGAAAAAAGAAATCAGCAAAGAAATGACGGGGTTCTTAGAAATAGAATCAGATCATGGCATCGGGGATGACTGTTTGTCCAGTGATGAAGATATCAACTTCATCTCACAATCACGAACAATTAAGTCTAGAACTCAGATTTTGAGAAAAAGAAACAGTTATTTATATTGGTCCGATTGGTGTAATTTACTTTGAATTAGCTCGTGCTACTTTTTGTATAGCAAATTGTGAGTTTTAATTTTTAGTAGAAGTATTTATCTATACAACTTGAAATAATTTAAAGGTGGTTGTTGCGCCTGTTTTGGAGGAAACGAATGAAACCCAGATATAACAAATAATCATAACCATCAGTCTCGTAGAAGCTGCGTGAATTTCCATATAAATACCCCTGAGTTAAGTCTTAAATGTTACGCTATGTTAGCGATTTATTTTTGACAACGGTTATTTAAAGCGTCAAAAAAGCGACGTCGCGTACTGCTGCGCCGCAACCTATAATCTGGCTTTTGGCATAATTACACAACAGAACTTGAGTTAAAATTCGGTAACTTTTTTCCAACCAATTTTTTTTATTTCGTAGCACAGTTTCGTGATATTTTTCTACTTTATTAAATCAGCATACGTTATATCCGCTCAAATAAAGTGTATTTAAAACTGAAGGGTATTTCCTAGTAAAAACTTGAGTCAAAATACTAGTTTCAGGAGCGTTTGGCCAAGTCGCACAATCTGCAGCTTGGTAATCACCGACTGTTTAAGGGTTTTCAATAAAGATTATTTGCTACTGTTCTTGTTTTTCAGTTTTGATTAATTTTTTCGCCCGTGTTTGGTCAGTTTAGCTAGCTTCGCCGCTGTAACAAAATTATTATAAAGTTTAGCTTGCTGTTATTCAACCTAATTTGAAATTAAACATGACTGCTCGTATCAGGCTAAAACCCTGAAAGTCTTGATATAGTTTTTTTTTGATATAGTGCCAATGAAAATTTCAAAAAAAAACACTTGGTTTTAGGTTTTTTGGCCTTTCTCCCCAATCGATTTGGAAAACCCAGCACTGTGTTTAATGTCTTGTAGCTTGTTGTTGGTTCTTGTTTAGCTCTACTCAGAGCTCGCGTTCAAAAACAGTTTACCGGTTTAAATTGTCCATTACGGGAAAAATGTACGAAACATATCGAGCTTTTTATCTCAAATTAGTAGCTCTCGAAGTTTTTAAATAAAGTTCTATAAGTCGAAAAACTATCCGAAGATATGCTTTGATAAAACTTGTTTTCATATTTTAAATGATTTTCTGAAAAACGGATCTTCAATGTTTTAACCATTGTATATCTTTCAATAACAAATTTTTTTTTCGTTAAATTTATCGATTTCCTTAATTCTTGAATTTATTGTCTTCATTTTTAATATTTTCATAAACAGGTCGTCGTTTATTCTTATCTTTCCAAAAATGACAATTTTTTTCCGATCAACAAGTATGGAAATGACAAGAAATTAATAGTGAGATTATGTTAGCGTACTGCTGCACCGCAACATCTAATCTGGGCTTGGCATAATTACACAACAGAAGATGTGTTATATTTTGGAAACTTTTTTCCAACCAAATTTTTCTTATTTCGTAGCACAGTTTTCTGATATTTTTCTGCTTTGTTGAAGCAGCATACGTTATATGCGCTCAAATAAAGTGTATTTAAAATTGACGGGCATTACCTAGTTAAAATTTGATATTTGATTCAAGTTACTTTTGAGTCAATTTTGAGTCAAATTTCCGGAGTGAGTGGTCAAGCCGCACAATTTTCAGCTTGGTAATCAACGACTGCTTCTGGGTTGTCTATAAAGCTTTTCAGCTATTGTTCTTGTTTTTCAGTTTTTGTTTTTTTTATCCGTGTTTGGTCAGTTCAGCTAACTTCGCCGCTGTAACAAAATTATTAGAAACTTTAATTTGCTGCTAATCAACATAACTTAAAATAAATATGACTGCTCGTATCAAGATAAAATCCTGAATGTGCTCGCTATCCTTTAAAGGCTAGGATATAGTTTTTTTAAGAAGTTTTTGATATAGTGCCGATGAAAAATTCAAAAAGAAAACCACTTGCTTTAGTTTTTGATATTATGCTTCCAATCGCTATTGAAAACCCAGTACTGTTTAGTTTCTAGTAACGTGTTGGTTCATGCTTAGCTCTACTCAGAGATTGCGTTAAGTAACGTTTTACCGGTTTAAATTGTCGGTTACGAGATAAAAGTACGAAACATATCGTGCCTTAATTATACCATAATAGTAGTTCTAGAACTTTTTCAATGAAGTTCTATAAATCAAAAAATATCCGAAAATAAGTTTTGATGAAAATTATTTCATATTTTAACCCTTTTAAAAAAACGAATTTTCATTGTGTTCACTACTAAATCTTTTAATAAAGAAACTTTTTTATTCCTTAGGTTTACTGATTTCATTGATTCTTGAATTGATTGTTTTCATATTTAATTTTTTCATAAACGCATTCGTTTATTCACATTTTTCCAAAAATTACAATTTTTTTTAATCAACAAGCATAGAAAATGATAAAAAAAACTATACTTAAGCTTCAGATTGGAGGATGAATCGAATTTTGCACAATCGCAGCAAATTTTTAAAATAACTTAGCAAAAAAAATCTTAATTGCAATATCTTTACATAAGCGAGATAGAACGATAGTGCTTACCTGTGTCTTTTTTTGTTTTTTTTTTCGAGCTGATTTTTTGTGTCCGGCTGGAGTTTGCAAAATGCAGCTTCAACTCGATGTATAAATATGAGATCAGAATGTCAGTATTTTTTGTTCCGAACATTGAAAATCGGGAGGAACTTTGTATTCGTGTTGGTTTAAATATTTTTTCTTATTGTTTTTCACGCATAATCAGCTACCACAAATAATCATCAGACAGAAGTGATAAATAGTGAAGTCCTTTTTACAACATGTCAAAAAAAACGACACCAATTTGAAAAAAAAAACATTTTTTATTTTCTTAATAAAATAAAATAAGTTGATTCCAAACGATATCTAGTTACAAAGTTGTTTATAAAAAAAAATGTAAATGCAAATTAGAATCGTTTGGGAAAACACCATTAAGCCAACACGGCCCGTTTTCAGGTGTCTCATTTTAAGACTGCGGTCGGAACATTCTGTGCTACTTGCACAGTAACCGGTGTTCAACTTTATCTACGTCTTGCTCAAAACTTTAAAAGTTTTAAAAGTTGAAATTTGTCTAAAAAACAACCACAGAGCCCAATTGTTCCGTCACATTCTTCGGAAAGTAGAAATAAAAAAACTTGAATCCTGCTCAAGATTAGCAAAAAAATGGTCTTATCACTTTATTGCTGGACAGTTTTACCCTATAGCAGTCAAAAAAATTCTGCAGTTTAGGAGTTCCCGGAAAACTAGTTTTGAACCCATTTTTAAATTTTCATTTAAAATGGGTCCGCTTTTTTCTTTATGCAGCGAATATCAAAAAATAAAATATTTAGCCTTGAAAAATTAACCCAAATTGAATTGAAGCAAGCTGTTTGCTTATCAAGTTTCCTTGTATGACTGAAAAAATTACCTTTTGTATTTGGTATTGGCAGCTAGGTCAGATGAACCGAATAAAATTTATGGTGAATGAAAAATTTCCTTCACTCAAAATTTCTCGAGACCAGTTAGAGTGCAGTTGGACTTTTCAGGGTTTTCACCTGATGCTAGTAGTCTTATGTTACTACCATAGTAGGTTCACATAATTAACCAAGGTACCGTGTCACTCTGCCATAATACTTAATAGAGAAGGTTGGGACGGGAAGCGTGCAACTTAAATCATTTGCGCATTTATTTTCAAAATTTGTCAAAATTTTGACCTCGGTTTTCAATTAGCGTGTTCAATTTTCAAGTACCGTGAGCTGATGCAGGTAAATTTTACACCATTGCTTCTGCTCAATATGAATCTGTGGCGTTCTGGTAACTGTTTACTGCATAAAAATACTAGACAACTGAACTATGCGAGATCGATTCTAGTCAGCAATTAAACTCATCATTACATTTTTACTCTTGCGATGAGCAAGAGTATAGCAATCGGGTAACAGATTTTTTCTCCCGTTAAAAACCTTTTTCCAAAATTTGCTCATTAACTTGCTTTATTTTGCGTTTTTCGTTTTTCTGCTTCGCTGTAATCGGCCTTGTTAATAAAATGAGCTTTTTCTGAAAAACGCCTGTTTTAATCACCCTATGAAAATTTTCGCTTTTTGTATGCGTAGATTTCGAATTTCCGAATTATTATTTGCTTCAAATGTTGTCGGCGTATTGTTTTTTTTCAAATTTTGATATTTTAATTTTCGCCTCGCTTTAATTTAGTTTCTCGGTTTGAGTTGCTTGAAAGTTATTCAGAAGTTGTTTATGCAAAAGGAATTTTACTTCAGCGATAAGCAAGAAAGTTTCAACCGGCCGATAGATTTTTTTTCCGGCAATTTTTTCCAAAAATTATGTTCGGAACATCATGTTCTACTTTCGCGGAAACCAGCAAATCTTATTTTTGTTTGATTGTTGTCTCTACCCTGTGATCTATTTATCCTACACCAGGTGAAGATGTCTTTTTTGGTTTAAATGATGTAATAGGCTTTTAAAAAGTATATTTCAAAATTGCTATATATTTTCTGCAATTTTTGTTTAAAGGTGATGAATTGAAACAGAAAATGTTTGTACTCTTGCAATAAGCTAGGATGTTGCAACCTGGTACTAGAATTTTTCCCGTAAGAAACTTTGTTCATAAGATTTTGCACGTGAAAATGTTATACATGTTTAATTTCTCAATAAAAATTCAAACTCAATCAACTATCCGGCGCATCTGGTGTAGATGTAACACATGTGATTAAGAAAAAAAAGCGTAAGGTTCAAATCTTATCGGGATCTGTTTTTTATATAACAAGAGTTTTCTGCTGTTTCGGGCTATCGACTGTCTGTTTATTTTTTTTCGGCTGAGTTCTCGTTGCACGTACTCTTTTCGAAATTTCAGTTTTGTATTTAATACTGCGTTTAGTGGAAATATTTGAGTTTCAAATTTTTGCGGAAGTTTCATTGCATTTTTTGAAAATCTTACTTCACAAAAACTTCCAAAAAAAAGTTTTTTAAGTTTTCTTTCGAAAATTTTTGCTTTGTCAATTATTACGCTTTGTGAGTTATTACGCATGCAATTATTATGCTCGTAATTAAAGTTTTCGACTGGTTATCGCCGGCTAGTTTTGCTTCGATTATCAAAAATTTAATATTCTTATTTGACATGTTTTTTCACATGTCACAGGTAGAGCTAGCTGTTTTCGGCCCTTTGATCTATCTCTCGGCCCGACTCTCCCTATCGATGTATTACCACTTACAACATGATGAGATCAAGCTGTGCACTGGATAGGCGCACAATTTTGTGTCTGTATGATCCTGGATTCCAGAGACAAGTCTTTAAACATGTTAACAATTTGTCGGAACGATCAAAGAAAATGAAAAAACAAGAGGAGCGTCCTTGTTGAGGAATCCGCTTATATTTCCCAAAAAGTAGTTTGGCCTCGTAATGAAGCACCTTCAGACAGATCCTGGGATCACTCCAAAATCGCTTGGCATTTGACTAACGACCATTTTTAAGGCAAATAAGCAACACTCGTAATAGCTAACCAAATCCTTGAATCTAAATCTCGATAGTAGCCCGATGAAATTTTCAAGCGAGACATTTCAATATTTGTTGTCCCCGCAAATACTATTTTATTGCGTGCATATAGGTGTAGCAGTAGAACAAAGTTTCCAGTGTTCGAACTGTGTTATTGTTCTTTCGACTATTGAAAAGAGTAAGGAATATATATGCTCGGTTTCAAAAGTATTTCCTTGGGGGCTCAATTCATGGATCTTCGTGGTCCCAGAAGCAAGAGCGCTCACCATTAAACTATCCTGGCTTAAAGATTGCTAGAAAACGCTGACTAATTTACTAACGTGACTATAAGAGCGCTGTGACACTTTGAAGCTGAAAGGTTAGGGCGCATTATTTACGCGTGGCAAATTATCCTGGTCCACAAAGACATTCCGAATTCAATTGAGGCAGGCTGAATGATCTTAATAATTCCATACACAGCTCTTTATATTCAGCTTAAAATTCAAAGTTTGTCAATATTTCCTTACCAAAAACGATTCGAGACCAGTTTATGGACAGTCGGAACATTCAGGGCGTTGCCCTGATACGATCAGTCCTGCCTATTTATTGTTCAGTTTTTCTCAAGAAAACGGATTTTTTTTTGCTGGGGTAGTTTTTTTATTCAGTCATATTTCGCCGCTCGAAAAAATAGTTTTTAATAAAAATATTTTATATCCCACTGAAGATATCACCCTAAAAATAAATTTGAAAATATATTGTTACCTCTGATCAGTTTATGCTGAGTTCTGGTTGTTTGAAAAGCGCCAATTTGGTCATTCTCTCGAATAATTTAAGCGCGCATGGAAGATTTTAATCATAATGCTGAAAACGCAACGCGAATTATCGAAGTGTGGCGAATTATCCCAAGCAACAAAATCTTACCGAATTGAAATGATTGAAATTAGGCTAGCTAATTGTTTATTATTTGCTTCAAATGTTGTCGGTGTATTGTTTATTTTTCAAATTTTGATGTTTTAATTTCCGCCTCGCTTTAATTTAGTTTCTCGGTTTGAGTTGTTTGAAAGTTATTCAGAAGTTGTGTCTGCAAATTTTACTTACATTTTGCGGAATCTGCTTGCAGTTGCGGACCCCAGAACAACTAGCTGAACTTGCCTGCTGAGGATTCCGCGACAAAGCAAATGTACAGACAAAATTTACGTTACATGTATTTGTACGCGGAATCCACAAAATTTTTGTATTTCAATTTAGTTACAGTTTGGAAATTGTTACAGATTTGTCTATAGAATCAAGGGACATACAGACACAAAAATGTGCGCCTATTCAAAAAATATTTTGTCCTCGTAAAGAATTACCAACTCCAGATTGAAAAACCTCCAGATTGTTTTTTGTGTTAACTTCTCTGAAAAGTTTTGTTGTTCCTAGTTATATCGACTTAATCGCCTTCAACTGCATCGTTTGCAGCGTGATAATGATTTTTCTTTTGTTTTGAGTGCTTCAGGAACAGATTTCAAGAAATAGACTTCAAGAATAGAGTTTTGAAAATTTCAATTTTTTCTTAGGGTTTCAAGAGTTTAGTGACAACTAGCAAATTGAAGACGCTTTTCTGGGTCGTGCACTATTTTTGAGTTTTTTCTCTGAAAAGTTCTGAAAATGTTCAAGATTAACTGATTTTGCGATCTGTTTTGGACTTTTTTCAAAGTCTTTATGTTTTTTTGCTGATTGAAAAAAAAATTACCCCCTCCAATACCAAAAAGTCTAATGACACAAAATATCATAAACTAGTTCAAGTTTCAACAATGGATTTGATAAGAAATAAAAGAGAAGATCAAAATGTTCTCAAGTTTATTTGACCGGAGCAAAAATGTGTTCTTATAAAAATTTCCACAAACTCAATGAGCTTTAATGTGGCAAATTTTCTTCTGAGAAACTCAATAAATGAAATAGTTTCGGTATCTATCCTTTCATTGACAATTTTCAAAATGATTGTTGGATATGTTTGTAATGTATCCCTAGTGGTGCAATGCTCAGTTTTATCTCAAAAACAAGTTCTGAGTTTACTTTTTCGCATAATGTCATTTGTACATTCCGTCATAAGTTCATTTCAAATTCATTTGCCAAATGCTAGGAAAATAACGCTCTCGGCTACAGTGTGATTTTAAGTTTTAAATTTTAGAATGCCCGTATTATAAAAAAAATTCCGTTTTGTTTTTGTTCCGACTTTTGTAACGAAAGTAACGAAATATTTGTACTCGGGGTGGTTTTTTTTCTTCAGACAAATTTCGGCTTTTTGACTATGTTTTTTTTGAATATCATTCAAAAGGTAATGTTGTCTTGCGCTTAAATTTGAGAAAATGTTTCACATGTGATCATTTTCATAATGTTTTGGGGGGTTTAAAATTAACTCGCAAGCGGACACTTAATCCGTCTTAGAAATCGTTTCAAGTTGGATGAAGGACTTGTTTGCCAAAAATGAATTCCCACTAGGAGCGAAAATTTCAAGTTTGTACTTTATATGGCGTGTGAGGGATGATTTTATCAAAAATCTCAATTTCATTTTTTTTTTCATTTAGCTCATTAAATTAAATTTTTTTCAGGGTATTACTGCTCCATAGAGGTGAAAAAGCAGTCGCAATATTCAAGGCTTCGACCTATGACGAGCGCTTTTGTTTAATTTGTTTAGTTTTTGGACAGTATCTATTATGTAGCTTTCTGGAAAATTTACATTTTTGTTCCGACTTTCGTTGCGAAAGTGAAGGAAAATTTGTGCTCGGGGTGGTTTGTTTTGTCGCAGGACAAATTTCGACTTTTTAACAAGCCATTTTGGACCGAATTTTTTTTAATATAATTTGAAACGTTTTGTTGTCCTGGGCTTAAATTTTTCACTGATCGTTTTTCGTAAAGTTATGGGGGGTTTAAAGGTTGCCATTTATGCCAATTTGGGACTATAACGCGCAGTATATCTATTAATGCGTAAGCGGAGACCTAATCTGTTATCGCGTGCTAACATGCATTTATTTGCTATAGTTTATGCATTTCGTAAATCACTTTTTGAGTCAGTTTTTTGCAAAATCTTACTTGAAATTATGAAAACCCTTTAATCTTACAATTTAAAACTTCAACTAATTTATGTCTAGTTCGGTTTTTAATCAAACATTTTTGGTACCTGATTTTGTTGAAACAATTGTTTGTTCAACTGAGATCCTGCGGCAATAAGTTTGATATATCATTGTGTTCAGGTTAGGGTTCACGTAAAATTGTTAAAATATCGAAATGTTCAAATGCCCCCAAAATTGAGACTGTGAAATAATGCGATATCCGTAAGATGTTGATTTTACCGAATTTAAGTTATTTAAATACCTAAAGTGAGTTCTGTCTTTTGTAAGTTTTAAGCAATAGCTGTCTTGTCGCTAATAGCAGGAATAATTGGTGCCGCGGGAATATCATTTGGAAGCTCATTTATAGGAAAAAATTTGGGAAAAAGGTGTTTTTTTTCGGAAAAAATATTTTGTTTTATGAGGAAAGTCGGGATAAAAATGAGAATTGAAGCAGCACCACTGTAGATGCTCATCCGGTCGAAGTGATTATGTTGCTTCTAAAGTAGCCTGGTGCCAAATCCCCATGCAAAAAAAAACAACAAAAAAAAGGTTCATTTTGTTGTACTCAATTATACGCATTTCGCTTCTCGCGCCGATATAGTTTTATGGCACGTTTTAATCAATAACTAATAAGTCGTCACATTATCAATATCGATCAATGTCTCTCTACAACAAAATTATCTCGATTTTTGAATAATTACCAGGACAAGATTAAAGCAGTTATATATTGTCAAAGGAATGGAACTGATAAAATTTTTGAAGCCTTCGATAGATCTAGACCCATAGTCATCTCTATAAGGAAACAAAATTTATCAAAAAAAAACGCTAAAAATCTTTTTTTGCAAGAAAATTATAAGAAATTACATCAAGAATAAACAATTGAAATAAAAACCTTAATGACCATTTACGCCACAGTAAAGACATTATTAAATTATTAAAGCAAAAAAAAAGAAACAAAAGTTATAGAAAAAGCAACGAAAACAGTTAAAAACCAAATTATTGAGAGAGATAAATTCACCCGCGTTTAATCAAATCGTTCGTTTTGATGTTGACACTTTGTTCCAGCATTGTTTTTGAGTTGAGATGTTTATATCATTTATGTTAATATCAACTCAAGCTTATATCATTTATGTTAATTTAATTATCTCATTTGGGTTCCCCGTTATCGCAATTTACTGTTTAATCCGTTAGGTTAGTTAGGGCCAGTATAGTTGCGATACCAAATTTCTCTGCCAGGGTCTTTCCATCAGGGTTCTTCTACCCCTTCTTTCGAAACATGGAACTGAGTTTGTTCATTACCTCGGGTGACATCTCTCAGGGGTTGTTTGAGGCGCAGTTTCCTTGTCCGTGCCCATATGGATTCAACCTGTTCCAAAAAGGCCAAAATCATTCTTTCCCGGCCACAAACCACACACCATAGTACCGAGAAATTGAATAGTTTCTTAATGGCGAGAAGCCAACTTGAGAAAAGATCGTCGGACTTGAAACAACAAAACCACCGAAGAAAGCTTGTCTGTACTGATATTCGAACCGTTCGCAAAAACTAGTGCTTTCGAACCGAGTGAAGCTCCAAACATGTCAATGCTACCGTCATTAGCTGTAAAAATTTCAGCTATCACCACCTGTTGCACTGTCGGATCTCTTCAGTCAGTTGCTGTCACCGCCGCTTAAGTAAGTACCCGTGACACCACGCCCACCACATGGTTTTATAGTTCCGCCGTACCTGCAACAAATAGCAGAAACATCATTTAACGTCCGTCGCTTCAGTCTAACACCCCTCTCAATCCGTTTGATGCAGAAAGTTACTCTGAGAACCCAGTTTTGTTATCTCAGACAGTACCGTCAGCGGGATCAAACGTCCTTTTTGCATCTCAGCCCCACGTTGCTCTGATCGTGACCCCTCATGGTCAATCATATTCCGTTCAAAACCCGAACTACTTCCCCACTCTTTATACTCATCGAAAGATTGGTGAAACAAATCCCAACTCAATTACGATTCAAATACCTGTCCCTCCGGTTCCGTCATCCGACGCTCCCTTTTCGCAATATGAACAACCAATTGAGGACAAAACGGTTACCACTCGAGACTTAGCTGAACTACACAACCACAGTCGAAAAAACACTCTACCATAATTGAAACTTTCGCATTATAATGGTAACCCCCTCCAATGGCATGAGTGGTTTGGACAGTGTTCTTGCACTTTAGAGTTGGCCGCTACACGTGATGACGTTAAACTGACGTATCTAAAAACGCTCGTGTTAGGCATTTTTAAATCAGCTACATGTGAGTTTGATTACTCTATAAAGATGTGCAAAGATGCACTGAACACTCGGAAAGCAGAGTGCAGTCAACCTCAGGCGGAAGTTAGTGCGCATCTTTAAAAAAATCAATAATTTTTTGCCGCTATGTGTAACTACGAAAGCATCATAAATTTTGCATTAACTGTTTCAAACCTTGTAGCTGTTTTCAAGTACTTGAGTTACTGTGCCAATCTCAAAGGTGTATCATTGTTAAACCAGCTCTCTGTAAACTACCACCGAATGTGAGGGAGTCTTGGATGATGCACACTGTCAAAAAACATAAGTATCAGCCTACTTTACTACAATTCAGTGAGTGGTTGAGCAAAAAAGAGAAGTCCACGAGCGCCCTCAAATCCCCAAAACAAGAAGATCGTTGTTGCCTTTAAGCCATCGTGGCGATCTAATAAAGGCAACGAAAATTTAAGCTTCAAACAGCAACACATGAACGTTGCCAAAACAGCAAACACCGCAATAGCCTCCTTCTGCGCTATACAAAGGCCAGCAAGAATTTGGATTATAAATTTTTTGAAGAGACGCGGCGTGCTACTTTTGAAGTCGAACAGAAATTGTTTTTTTCCTGCCTGCAACTTGACCTTTCGATTTTTTTCTACCGGAAAATCTACAAAAAAGGGTCAAAATAAATCAAACTCGATGCCGGCGCACACCAATAACGTACACGAATCTACTAACATGAAGTCTTATGTAAATGTAAAGGACTACTTCAAATTCTCACATTAAGCGTTTCGTCGGATACCATCCCCACAAATTGCATAAGTTTGTGTCACAGCGTTTTTAGGCTTTCATTTTTGTCGCCAATCAGTTTCAGTTGTCTGTATCACCGCTAGAGCTGACTGTGAATGGAATAAATTGCCAGCAAACAATTACCACAAAACGGTTCGAAATAACAATAAAATCACTATCTGAGAATTACTCGGTTCACGAAAATTTTTTGTCAAAGAAGCTATCAACATGGAAAAGTATGTTGTGAACGTCCCTGCGCTTCAGCGACTCTACTTGCATCTTAAAAATGTTGATCCAACTGTCTACAATTATTCCGAGAAAGAAATGATTCTAGGACAAGACTGCTTTCACGCCATTAAACCACTTGAGTGTAATGGAAGCAAAGCACAAGTCGCTCTTTCTCCGTTTATCTTCCAATAGGTTGGGTGCTGAGTGGGTATCAACCAGCTTCCACGGGACTTTTTTCAAGTAGTTTTAAGTGTTGTGTTGAGGATAACTTTCGGTCGATCGAGTCAAGCAGTGATATGAACTTGAGTCGTACGCAGCTTACAAATCCTGGCGCCGCTGCGGATAAACCTGCTGCACGAGCTGTGCAAATATGGTCGACATATCACGACCGAGAGCAATTTTGTGTAGGTATGCTCTGGGCTGAGAACGACACGCAATTGCCCAACAAGTATTATTCCGCTCTCGTGCAGTTAAAATCACTCAAAATGTATTCGATAAAAACGTCAGTTTGAAGTAACGCTGTAGTCAGACCATCATGGACAATCTGAAAAAAAGATACGTTGTTCTTGTTGGTCCGCAGAAAGCCGCACTGTTCGAGAATTTTATTTACCAAATCAACCAGTGATAAATCCCAACAAGCGTGAAAAGGCGAGACTGTTACTAAATGGAGCATCAAAGGTCAAGGAAAATCTTTGAATCACTCAATGTTGGTTGGTCATGATCTGCAGAGTTTAATACGGGTTCTCTTCCGGTTCAGACACTGATCTACAGAGTTTAATACGGGTTCTCTTCCGGTTCAGACACTTCAAATCTGTGGCAAGAATGTTCGTGCAAGTTGGTGTAGTGCCAATCGTACCACATTATCTTCGTTTCATATGGCGGGAGAATCCCACAAGGGATGTGGGAGTTTTTCAGTGCACCAGGCACGCTTTTGGAGCTCGAGACTCCTCCACTTGCCACTTGTGCAAACTTTTCGCCCAGCAAACCGCGAGAGATAACTACGACAAATTTCCAGCTGATGCTTCTGCCGTCCAAGATAATTTTTATATAAATGACTTCTTAAGTTCTATCGCCGATTCGAAGGCAGCGCTAAAATTGATCAAAATTTTGTTTTGCCTAGGAGAGTTTATATTAAACAAGTTTGTCAGCAATTTTCCAGACTTAGCAGAAAATTTAAATCAGGAAAACAGCAAAATTAGTACTTTAAAGGCAATCAATTTATGCGTTGACACGACAACTAGTTCTAAATGGTGACAGCGGAATGATACCTGAAATGTTAGTCGTTGCGTCAACAAATTTATAACGAAACAAGTTGCGCAGCGCACCAAACTAAGCTGCGTCTCGTCAAGTTTTGACCCGATCGGTTTAATCGCACCGTACACAGTTTGTGCCCGGCTTTTATAGAAGGACGTTTGGCGTTTTTCTGGCCAGAAGTGGGATAGGCCAATGTCGAGCGAGCTTCAGGAGAATTTCATGAAAGGTATATTGGTTTATCAATAACTGGCCAAAAAACAGTTTCTCCCTGTTACTTTGACACCATGGTTGATCAAATAGAACTGCATATGTTTCGTGACAGATCTTCTTTTCCTTTGCTTTCCTGCGCAGTCGCTGCTTCGTCACAAATGAAGCCAAAATTGCTTTTAATTTTGAAAAAACTAGAGTAGCGCCGATGAAAACTCTTTCAGTTTCCAAGCTTGTGTTGCAAGCGGCCTTACTGGTGAGTCGTCTGAGAATTGAATTCGAGAAATCGTTAACATTCTCTATCAAAAAACCATTCATGTGGACTGATAGTACAACTGTGCTGCAATGGTTGAGTTCTACGAGCCAGTTACCTGTCTTTGTGGCTAATTGGGTTTCCGAAATTATCGAAACCATCACAATTGATGAATGGTTACATATGTTCAGTGGCGATATTGCAGTGGATACCAATACCCGCGGAATAACTGCTGAGGCACTGAAAGAAAGTGGTTGGGTGGAAGGTACAGTCTTTGTGAAAACTAGTGATTGGCCTTTCAAACCTGACATAGAAGTTATCACGAGCATTCGACTCAAAGGATCTTCACTGGTACACTTTTTGTCTGGAAAATTTTTTTCCAAAGCTCCAAAAAATCGTCGCATTTAGGTTAAGATTATCACCTCATCGCCGTTAAAATCGCAACACTCGTTCTATAACCGATCCGTCTGGGCTAGAATTAGTGAAGCGCAAACTATTGGTTCTGGCTCAGTCAGGGTCTTTCCCTGTCGAAGTCAACGCACTTCACACTAAACAGTCCAATAATAAGTCTAGCCGAATAGCTTCTTTCGCCTCTTACAGTTTAGCGGTCCCGGTTGTCTAGTTCGTTCCACTGGTCGTATTCGCTTTATCGCCTCTGTTAATTTCAAGTTTAAGCGTCCCATCATTTCAGATAGCCGACGTCTACTCGTAATAATGCTACTAACGTTTTTTCGCAAAAGCAATCATCACCAAAGTGTTGAATATCTGCGTGCTGTTGAACAATCAAATTATGTTGAATTGGGGCTCCGTACTACCCTCCGTTCAATTGAACATCATTTCGTGTTAGGTTAGAAACGAAAATTTAAAGTAATTACGCCTATGATGGCTAATCTTCCGCTCGAGTGCCTAGGTTACCGACAACCACCATTCTCGAACTGCGGAGTCGATTACTTCGATCCCTTCCACTTAAAGTTTCGACGAAACGCAGAGAAACTTTGGGGCTTATTATTCACGTATATGACGAAACGTGCCATTCATCTCGAAGTTGCTTCGTCAGTAGGCATTCTTGTGTGATGGGCATAGAACGCTTCATTGCTCGGCGAGGACCGCCTTACGTTATCAGGTCCGATTATGGTAGGAATTTTGTTAGCTCGGCCAAAGATCTGATTTCATGCATTGCGAACTGGAACCGACATGCGCACGTTCAGCTTGCTCATGAAGGCCGAATCTGGAAATTAATCCACCCAGTGCGCCTCATCGTGGAAAAAAGTGTGTTCCATGAGATTCTCGGAACAGGAAAATCTCGCTAAAGAAGTCCTCGTAACCACCTTATGCATAGATGAGCATTCTCTAAACAACCGTCCAAGCAACTTTGAAGCCTTAAAGCCGAATCACTTCTTATTTGAACCCCGGGGAAGTAGCTTTCAACCTCTAGATATCGAGCAAAGTTTCAACCATCGTAAGCGCTACGCCCGAACGCAATCTTATGCAAATGCCATCTGAACTCGTTAGCTCCGTGAGTACGTACCAACACTGAACAAATGAGAAAAATGTTTTTTCTTTTCCAGAGTCACACTTAAACACAAGAGACCTCGTTTGGATGATTGAGGACAATAGTCCAAGAGGCCATCACCCGTTAGCTAGAGTCAAGTCGTTGAATTATGGGAACGAGGGCATAGCGCGATCCGCTGTAGTAAGATCGGCAGCCAGCGAGTACACCCGACCGACCATAAAACTTGCACCAGTTATCGCTCCCTTAGGGGCGGAAGACGATAGCGCGTACTAGCTTGCATTTAATTACCATAATTTATGCATTTCGTAAATCTTTTTTTGGGTCAGTTTTTAGCAAAAATTTTACTTGAAATTAAGAAAACCTTAAAACCCTGAAAAATCAAAATGTTCAAATGCCTACAAATTTGAGATAAGGCAAAATCGGGAGATAAGGCAAAGTTTACCAAATCTGAGTTTTATAAATTTCTTAACTGATTTCTGTCTTTCTCTAGTTTTTAAACAATAAACATCCTGTTGCTTATAGCAGGAAAATAATCCGTCTGAGTAATTGTCCCAAATTGGTTTTTTTTGTAATTATTGATTTTTTACTAGGAGCAAAACGTATCACTTTGTACTTAAACTTGCGTGTGGGGGGAGGATTTTAACAAAAAATCTCTAATTTAGTTTTTCATTTTTTCAATTAGTTTCTTCAGGTTATCACTACTCCATAGACCTTAAAAGGCAGCCAAAACATTCAGGGTTTCGCCCCGATACGATCACTCTTGTTTAATTTGTTCAGTTTTTGGAGAGTATCTTTCATTTTACTTTTCTCGAAAAGTTATATTTTTGTTCCGATTCTCGTAGCGAAAGTAACAAAATATTTGTGCTCGGGGTATTTTTTTTTGTGTCTAGACAAATTTCGACTTTTTATCAAGCCATTTTGGACCAAACGTTTTGACATCATTCGAAAGGTATTGCTGTCCTGGGCTTAAATTTGAAAGGATATTTTATCATCATTTTTCCGAAAGTTATGGGAAAGAATTTTCACAAAAAAATCTCAAATTAAAAAACTCCTTCTTATGTTTATTACATTTATCTTTTTCAAGATGTTACAGCTCTGTAGACCTTAAAAGGCAGTCAGCACATTCAGGGCTTCGCCCTGATACGAGCAGTCTTGTCTGTTTTTTTTTGTTGTCTGTGTTTTAAGGCCGGCTTTTTTGCGCAAGCTAGTCTTTGAATAAGAAATAAAATTCTTTCAAGACTATTTATTAGACAAATTCGCTGAATTGTCAATTGCGTGCAAGATAAAAGTTTGCTTCTGTGCTTAATATTTTAAGCGCTAAACTGCTCATAATTATCTCCAATTTTGATTAAAATCAATAAAGATGACCTCTCCTTAGGCAAAAACTTTTGTTAGTGTTTGACTTGCAAAAGAAGCGGAAAGAAGTATACCGAACAAAATTCAAGAACTCACTTGATAAATTATCAAAATTTAGTGGCATAAAAAAATTTGATGTTTTTTTTGGCAGTTAAAAGTTTCAAGGGCTTCGTATTGATGCCCTCATTATTGTCATCTTGCGTTTCAAAAATAATGACCGAACATTCTGTTCTCGTGTTTTTCTCCAGACAAATCTCAACTTAGTAGCAATTTTCGGCAGATTTTTTCTACAACCTTAAAGATATAAATGTCTTGATATCAAATTGAAAAAGAAAATTCACTTATGGTTATCTGCGATTTTGTTTTCATGAAGTTAGGGTGGTTTGATTTTGGGACTATTTTGGCCAATTAAGGATAATTAAAGCGCGCGGATTAAAATGGATAACTAAAACTTCCAGTGTTTTATACCCACTTACATTATCTGATTTCCAAGGTTGCAGATAATGAGAACAATCGCTCGGCCAAATTGTCGTAACACCATGCTTTTTCCTTACACCATAATATAGGGTATAGAGTAGACTTTTAATTCAGTTTCCCAAAAAAGATAATTGTTTTTTCTCCTGTACCAGTTTTTTCGTTGTACTGAAAAACTGAACTGATCTTCAGCAAAAACACTTATCTATTTTCACGGTCGGATTTGGGGACGGAGGGGGGTCTCAAAAATGTTTCCCGCTCACCAACCAAAGGGTATTATTTGGGTGTTTTTTATGGGATCCATTTTAAGCCGATCAATCCTAAAATTTTTCTAAAGCTGCTTTAGGCACCAATAAATACCAATTATGAAGGGGAGCGCGCGCGGAAAAAACGCAATTTTTTTGCTCAAAATTTCCCAAAAAGTGCCAAAAAACGGCATTTTGACCTGCTTTTTCAAAAAATTTGCCTGCGGCACAAATTGTTTTGTCAAAATTGGGTTTTTATAGTGTTCTGTGATTGCTCGGAAAATCAATTTGGTCCCCCCCCTCGAGAAAATCCTATATTCGCTCCTGTTTATCTTAGTACCGCCTGATTTTATGAAAATTATTTGGCTAGTGGGCTTTGGAGTTTATCAAAAACAAAGCACCAAACATGGAAGTCTTTTGGAGGAGTGACGGGGTGCGAGTGCCCCCTTCTCAGAAATTCGACACCTCACCACCCAAAGTATCCCTTTTTGGTACATTTTAATTTCTATTTTTGGCCGGTCGACCCTGTAATTTTTCGAAAAGCGCCTTTGGCGCTATCTTAAACTAATTTTGAGCCTAAGTGTGCGCGCCGAAAAAAAATTTTTTTTGGTCAAAACCAAAACCTTTCAAAAAGTTCCGAAAAACGGTTTTTTGGCATGTTTTTTTTTTTCAAAAATTTGTCTGCAGCAAAGAGTTATCAAAACAGGATCTTTATGGTGTTTTAACAATTTGGTCGACCTAGAAAAAGGTCAAAACTTTGGATTTGTTTTTAAGGTTGTCCCTCTCCTTTCGGGAAAATTTTAGATCCGCCCTCCTTTAATTGTCTGTCGGAACATTCATAGTTTCATTTTTCTGCTAGCTTTCTTTGTTTTCAGTCGTAATTAAAAAATTCTCTTTTTTAATATTCAAACGAAGCAAAAAACAGAGCTGCTTCAATGCAGCTCATGCTAAAGATTGTCAAATCGACTGATTCAAAACTGGTGCTAGAAATAAAATGCAGCGAACTACTTCAGTTCAATTTTCGCCTTGTTAAACTGTGAAGCCTCGGCTCTTGAAGTCGACAAAGCCAGTCAAAACGAAAAAATGAAAATACATAAAATGAAAAAAATCAGTTAAATGGATGATACTCTTGATTTTGGGAGCTCAGAATTTAACTAGTTGGTGCGAACAAAACTCAGCAGTTGAGCATTCTAATTTTCGCAGCTTTTTTGTCTTCATGAAACAAGTCACAGCTCGTTGGTAATTATGTTTTTTGGCAGATATATTGATGCAAAAACAATAAAAAGTTCTCATCTCAAATTAGAGACCATTTTAAATCAACTTTGAATTCAGTTCTCCATTTTCATCATCTCTGCTTATTGAGTTTATTCGATCATGAAGTTTCAACTTGCCTGGACCTCTGCGGGTGTCGTCGTTCTTCTTGCAGTCATCGGGGCTGTTTGGTGAGAATTTTCCGATGATATCAGTTTTTAACATTGGGTGGGGGGGGTTGTGTTTTGTGCTTTTTTTTTTACTGTAAAATGGTTAATTTGTCCTTGAAAAGTTCTAAAAAACAATCAGCTCCGTATTTTTTGCCAATAATTGCCTGCAAAAATGCATTTTTTTGCATTTTTGCAGGCAATTATTGGCAAAAATACGGAGCTGATTGTTTTTTAGAACTTTTCAAGGACAAATTAACCATTTTACAGTAAAAAAAAGCACAAATAATGCTGTTATAATGATGTTATAATGCTGATGTTATAATGCTGCGTCAGACATGAAAAAAAGCCCGATATTCGAAAAATCACTTCGGTTATCGAATTAGTCAAAGATCTTTTTTGTGTGTTTAGGAGTGAAGAAAAACTGCCGTGTACAGAAGGTAAGACAACCTCAAAATTACAATCATTTTTTCGTCAATAAGTTACCCTATATGTTAGTTTCAAATTTGTTATTTCAGAATGTACCGGAGGCTTCGAGAAAATTCCAGGTAAGTGTCTCTGGTTAATCATACACTCTGACTGCGTTTACTGGGACGCGAAAACTAAGATGACGGTAATTTATCATACAATAGTTCAAGTTCTTGTTTCTCTTTGTTTTAGAGCTTCTGCACAAATATACAAAAAAAAACAGATTATAAAATTAAAAAATTATATAATTATTTCGAATTGTTATTTTTACTTATACGGTAGCAATTTAGGTCGAATTTAGATGAAACATAAAACTTCCGTATAAGGAAAGTAAAAATAACGTTTTGTCTTTGAAACATCAAAAACTAGAAGCCCAAAAATTAAAACATTCGATAATTCTTACATTTCGAATTCTGATTTGAAAAACCAAGGACAGATACCCAATCATAGGAACGCGTCTCTCTAGTTTTCTCTCTCTGCAGGTCTGAAGCACTGCTACAAGTTCTTGAAGGACTTGGGTCCAGTGAGCCAGGACAAGGCGGTCACTGCCTGTGGAATTGAGGGGGGATCTACTTTGGTCACCTTCGACAATGTCGGCGATGACGTAAGTCCTAATATTACTAAGGTGTTGATGACATCATCAACTTCTAATGGCAAAAACAAACAATAAATTGACTTTTGATCAAAAGCCTTTGATTTGAGTAAAAGGTATCCGGTCACTGTGCAAGCAGCTCAGAATTTTTCAATCACTTTTACTCACGGAGCATTAAAAACACAAAATTGCACACACACACACAAATTATTTAAAAATTTTTCGCCTTTTTGCCGTGTTTTGGTGAATAAGAATGCATTCAAATCGAGTTCCAAATTAGATGAGCATATCTTTAACATAGTTTGGTAGCCTTACTAACCTCTCTTTAATTCATTATATCTAATTGCATGCTGGAAATAGGTCTGAGAAACGCAAGAATTCTGACCAGTTTTTCTCGATACTGAAGTGAATTTTTTCTGTTTCTTTTTTGGAATCCAACAGTAAAAGCTTCAAAAATGAGAGACTTGGTTTAATGTGAAAAAACATGCTTGGCCAAAATACTTTTTCTAGCTCTAGGTGCTGGTCGGAACAATAAGTTGGAATTAGTTAGATTAGGCAGCCTGTCAACACCTATACAATTTCTACGATTGTTTTTTGAATTTTCTAGAGACACAACTTTTTTTCGTAAAAGCAGGATTTTGCATGCCAAAAAGTAATTAGCTTTTGAAATTTTTTTGTGCTTTCTTTTTTCTAACTCTTGTTACTCTGCAATTTATTAACTAAAATGAAAAGATAGGTCTGAAAAAATTATTGCACCAAATTAAAAAAACAAAAAAATTTCTCATTATATAAAAAACAATTAAATAAACAAAAAACTACTTTTTTGCCTCAAACTAAACAGGAAAGTTCCAAAAAGTAAATAGTAATCACTTAAATTGACGATTTCAGCAAATAGTGCGGGACCACCTCTTCTCCAAGTATGAAGATGTCATCACCAGCAGCCCGGCATTCCTCACAGCCTCCGGCTTCTGGACTGGATACTTGCGCAACTTCGGTGACACCGAGAACCCCTTCGTCAACATGATCTCCGGCGCTCCCATGGATACCTCCATGTTCAGACCAGGACAGCCGGACGATGAAAGTTAGTCTGTAACAAAAAAATATGTATACTATACCTTTCAGTATAATCCCTCTTTCTATTATCTTTAATGAAATGAATTTGATTACTAATATTTTTCAGTATAATCACACTTATACTTCTGTTACTATCAAACTAACCATTCAAGATGTAAGTCTAATGGTTTTTTGTAGCATTCTTGTATGAACTTAAAATAAACCTCGACTGACACAAAAATAATTTCTCGTCTCTTCTACTATGAAAGAACTATCTTGATCATTTTTCATTTGGATTAAAAATCTTGTCATTAGTTAACTGTACTTCAGCAATTATGTCTCCAGTCAGGGGAGGATTTAGGGGGGAGGTGGGGTTGGGGCGGGGCGGACGCTTTTCTTTCTCAGGAATTTGACCCCCTGCCGATCCAAAGGACGCCAACTATGATCATTTCGAACCTTTTCATCGCATGTTATCAATTAAAGTTTGACAAACTATTTTGCTACTCTTTCTCCGCATTCCAGACTGAGTTATTATTTTGTTACTGTTTGCAATTTGATATAAGCTTTTATAAAAAACTAACTAATTTGCAATAACTCATATTTTTTACACTGGCTAGCAGCGTAGTGTATTAGTACGAAACTTATTTTTTTTTCTAACTCGCAAATGAAAGAGTTAATTAAAAGTTTTCACTTATTTGGTTGCACTTTTGCTATAATCACGTTCTCTACCATTGGAATTTTCATTGCATCTGTTCTTTGTTTTTTTTTGGCTAGTGTTTGTGATCAACTAAGGCTTGTGGCTCAGAGCTTTGTGTGTGGGATTCATCAACCCTAGGTTGCGATCGGTCGGAGATAGAATCCGAGACGTTGCCGAAATTTAACTAATTCCAGGCTTATTTCTACTTTTTCTTATTGCACTTTATAGAGCTGCTTTTTTGATATGCTCTTGCTAGTTTTTGCGAAGTGAAACTTCGCTTCTTTGTATACTGATTGTAAAGCTTGATTGTTTGAGCAAGTTTTTGCGACTAAAAAGACTATAAAAACAACTTGAAATATTTCGCATTTTTTCCAAAGTAATAGGTTTGGGAGTTTCCTACTGATGAACAGCGGCACTTTTGTGTGGATTTTTTAACATTTTATTCATGCTGCTTCACGTGTTTGCTAGTTGATCTCAGAGTGCAAGGTAAAATTTACTGTATTGATCGTTGTTGTTCCAAATATTTAAAATGTGGAAGAACTTTTTATTAGGATGTATTTTAGTTTTTTTTTTCTAAATCAGGTAACACAACAAATTTTAAGAATGGGTCGAGTGATATATCAAATCAAGCCCCTTCAGTCGTGATTCGAATCCATTGAAAATTACAAAACTTTATTTTATTATAGTTTTCTATGTATAATTTAGGCAAAAAGCAATAAAGAAAAAAAATGTGACAAAAGATTAGAAAAGTTTAACATTTTTTTTCTTTTTTTTGTGTCGTTTTTTTTCTTGAAAATGTATTTCATCGATCATACTAAATTCACTAAGATTATAAGAGTTCACAAGTCACACCAAGTACTAAAACCGACCTTATTTTGAAGACAATTTTTTTTGATTAATATAGTCGGAGCATTCTGTGCTTCTTGCTCAGCAACCGGCTATCCTTGTTGATAATTGCTTTTATTGGCTGGTACTCTTTTGTCAGGAAATTGATAGGAGTCTTTTCCCTGAAATACTGTTCTAAAAAAATTAAGCGACAGGCTCGATAAAATTTAAAACATTAGGCTTATTGCCCATTCTTTTTTTCAAATATATGAGTAGCTTGTTTCATTTTTGGTATCAAATGAACTTGTTCCTTCTTCTCAGATAAACCAAGTTAAAAATTCCCCAGCGTTTAATATGGATTTAATTTGACTCTGATTGGCTGAGTTTCTCAATGAGAACGTAGTTGACATTATAGATCATATTTTCTTCTTGAATCGTATGTAAGCTTGGTCCTATTTTTTGTCCCAATTTAAAATCCCGCTTTTCTTTCTAGTATTAACTTACTTGAAATCCTTTTTTTCATCATTAATGTGTAAAAATTAAAAGAACCCCAGCTTTCGCATAAAGTCTAAAACATTCCTTGCAAAAATTTCATCTTGCGTATTTAATATGCGTGATTAGAATAATTAATTAGAAAAAAAAACTTTTGTACTTGCTGGCTTTAAAGAGGAATTAATTAACTGCACAAAGAATTGCTATAGAAAATTGAAGAGAGCCATTTAAAGTTTGGCAATGATGATTCGAAACTCAAGATTTGTTCTTCAAAATTTCGAAAGATATGCTCCAAACATTTGAATTTGGATTTTAAAAAACTCTCGTCAAAGTTGAAACTTAACTAAGTTCTAGATTTAAAAAACTTCTAAGATACTTTCTAAGAGTTTTTCATTGAAACCTTATCTTTGCTAACAATTTCCCTTAACCACTTACCTTTATAAAAATAGCGTAAGCACTGTGTCCATAGAAAATTTGGCGTTGCGTTGAAAAAGTTTGGCGTTGCGTCGAAGAAATTTTTTTTCAATTAATCATACTATAACAGTCTAAAAATATAGAATAAATCTAAAATTCCGCGCAGTCAAGAACAAATATATTAACTTAAGAGTTCAATTTAAAATTTCCGAGTTACCCAAGTGCCCTTTTAAAAAGAAATCTGGAAGAGCCATTTCAAAAAATAGAGCAAAATCGTTTTTTTTTTCCTAGAGAAAAACATCAAAAGGACCCAGTATACGTATCAATTCCCAGTTTTCTTTTCAGATGTTTTGCAGATGAGTTCGACGGTAATTGAATTCCAGTTGAAATGCATTTTTTATGGTTTTTATCTTGTTAATCCGACTTGACGTTTGGAGTTGAAGTTTGTGGTGGTTTTTCATAATCATACCATTACAGCAAAAGTTGAACTCGTGTTCGTTTCGATCCGGAAACCTTTGGATAGCTAAGAGAGTAGGCTTGCACTAGACTACAATCCGGTTGGGATAGCTGCTCGATTATTGCTTAATAGTTTTAAAATGCTAATCGTTTTTGTGTGCAAATTATCCGCTTTCATAATCGTTCCCAGTTGAATTGACGCCAACTAATTGGTCATAATATTTCTTATCAAACTTTGGCACCTAAATTTGACATTGGAAGTACAAAAATTTTAAGTTTATCATTTTTTTATTCGGGACCTATTCAATATTTAAAGCAACTCAAGGCCAGTTAGAGGCAGTCGGAACAATCAGGGCTATACGACCAGTCTTGTTTTTGAGCACTGGTAGCCACAAAATACAACATTAGCTTTAGGTTACGACTCGGCTGGGCTTGACGTTTCGAGTCAATTTGATTTTATGTTTCGACTTTTTGAATTTCAATATTTCAACCTTCAGTCCCAAGAATAAGACTTGTGCGAATATAGATTTTTGCTGGAATTATTGCACTTATTTCAACCATTTTAGTCAAATTATAAATTCAAAACATCGACCCTTGAAGAGATGTATTGGTATAACTGAACTAAGTGAGTACTCTTTTAGTTCTGGGCAAGTTTGGAGGGGAGGCGTGTGTGTGTAGAAAGAAGATCACCCACTCAACTGTGGACCAATATGACAACTTGGGCTTGGACGACTTCACATGCTCATTTCCCAACTGGGCCGTCTGCATGCGTGAGTTTCTCTGCTACCCGTCAAATATTAAATAAAAGCAGCATCTGTTGGACACTCAATGGTTGTCTAAGTTTTTGGATCTTGTTTGATTTCCCACACCGCAACTATTACACGAGGACTTGTAATAAAGTATGTAGTTTGTGACTGCTCAGCCTTTGAAATAATTCATAAAGGGTTGGAAATTGTTCTTGGGAACTATAAAGTGAGGAGCAGCCTCCAAAGAATCAGTATTTTTTAGGTGTTCTCCTGTTCAGAAACAACATGTTTTCTGATAATAATTTAAATTTTCTGATAATTTCATTGTTTTTTTGATAATAACTTTAAGCCTAACACTTATGATGAAACTTGGTATGAATTTGTTTCTTTACAATTTAGCTCGGCTTGGGGGAATTTCGAAAAGGCATCTTTTTGTCGGGTGGCGCCTTCATGAGCAAAAATCTAACCGCTTACTTTATTAAATTGCACCTTATACACTGAAACCAAAAACCGCCGCTGAAACCACTGTGAAAATGGGGGAAAAACAAAAATCAACGCAAATTTTTTGTTATTTAGGTGTAGTTTAGGAATTAAAATAAGATCACAAAAATATAACAAATGAAAACTTGCCACAACATACATGAAAAATGTTCTCTGTCACACATTTAGATGTCTCTTATTTAGAGAAAAAACAAGTCCAAGAAGTCATTTGTAATTTTTAACGCTTCAATAAAAACATTTTCTTCTAATTGCTAAAACTTATAATATCAAATATGAACCCTCTTATTGATTTTTTTGCTCTTGTAATTAGCTTCTTTCAGCTTCAACATTTTTTAATGCTTCATCTGGTTTAATGGCAGCTGTTATCTTTTCTTCAGTTATGTATTTGCCAAGTTATTTATTATTGTCCCCTTGTTTTATAATTTTAACTATGATCTTAAAAAGATTATTTACATGTGACTCTCTGCCCGACAAACAATATATTTGTCCGGAATATGTTTCAACTTTTCTGATTTCTTTTTTTACAACAGATTTTAAAAAATCGGTGGAAATTAGTATTAAAATAAAAAAGATTCCCAGGTTTTAACAAGTGAGAAAATGTTTATGCTATTTTGACACAATTTTTTTTTGTCTATGGTAATGTCTATAGATTTTTCAACTTGAGTAAAATTTATATAATAAGGGTTTTGTCATACCTGAATTTTTCCTGGAGGAATATTTTTGTAGCGCGCCAGATTTTTCTTTGCAATCATCATGTCAACAATTCGAGGAAGTAAATTATGTATAAGTAAAGAAATGACTTACAATTTATCGTGATAATTGTTTCGACTTTTGATAAAAATGATGGAGTTTTTTGTGCTCGGGTAGTTTTGCTCGTGACAACTTTCGATTTTTAACTAGCCATTTCGGCAATTTTTCCTTTACCATCTGCGATATATTGATGTCCAAAGGTGAAAATTTAAAAGGGATTGAGTTTGGGACTACCCTGACCACTAAAACTAAACTTTGTATAATTAACCCGCGACATTTTTTGTGCTTTTAAAGCGTAACCAGCAAGTTAAACATTTCTTCATTAAACGGATACAGACTGTTCTTTTTACGTTAGCAGACGCAAAATAAAGCATTCTGGAATTTACATGGCGTGTAGGGGCAGGGGCAGATTTATGGGGGAGGGGTCGGGGGCCCTTCCTTCCTCTCAGAGACTCGACCCCTGCCTACCCAAAGGGTCTCCTTTTTGACGCGAATATATACTAACTTTGAGGAGAGAACGCGCACGGAAAAACGCACTTTTTTGATCAAAATTTTCTAAAAAGTGTTTTTAAGCGATATTTTTGAGAAAATTTTGGCCAGAAAATTTTGGACGCGCCCTTTTTGGCCTGGTTTTCTAAAATTTTGCTTGCGGTGCAAAGTTTTTAGTCAAAGTAAGGTCATGGCAGTGATAGAAAAAAGGTCTTAGATCTGCCTGTGCAGGGGAAAAACTCAAAATAAGAATAAAAAAAACAAGATAATTTTTTTGTTTTCTCATCGCAAATTTTTTCATCGGCGTTAAAAGGCAGTCAAAAACTTTAGCGCTTTGTTTTCATATATGCAGTTTTGTTGTATTTAGTTCTCAAGAGCAACATGTTTTTTTAACCAAGCGGTTTTTTTATATGCAATTACGTTATTTGCTCAAAAATTAAAAAGTTAATACGAAAATGTATCTTATTTTAACCAGGAGTACAATAGTGGTTTCGCAATGAGCTGAACAACCAGTTTCTCGTTTTTTTCTTTGATGAGTCAACTTAAGGTGAATAACCGGAAAAATTCATTCTGAACTTGATGACTTATTACCTAGCTACGAACTCAATGAATTATAGCGCGCGCAAACTTCAATTGAAGAAATGAATTTACACGATATATAGGCCTCGTAATTTCTTTTATAAAACCCGTAGCTGGTAATTTGCTGCAGATCGAGACGTGTATGCGCTGAACAAGCAGGCGTGGAACAGTGCGCTGATGTATGACCAGGAGGGGTCCCAGTTGCCGGCCGATGGCACCTGCGAGTTGGACTGGGAGGACCAGAATAGGTACCAGCTGTACATGATGAGGGACAAAAGACTGGAGAAGGGGTTCGAAGGAGCTCAGGAGCTGGCCGACAAATACATGGGTATGAAACTCTTATGTACTAGAAATTATTCTGATGCGTCTGATCTACAGAACATCGGATATGCCAAATAATTTTTTTCTTGGTATTTTGGTATATGGGATATGATGGCTAAAGATAATATTATTCTTTTTGTCAAAACACGTATATTGGTATTTAGGATATAGGATACCTTCACTTCAACTAATTTCATAGAGTATGTCCTTTTATATTTTTTTTTGCTGTAGAATTTCAGTAACTTGAATTAAATGACGATGTTAATACTTGTTGAATTGCATTTATCAAGAAAAGCAGATGGTATCTAGGTTTGAAAATTAAATTACAAATTTCAAACGCTCTTTAGTATGATTTTATTCATTTCAGGCGATGTCTAATTTTTTTGCAACTAATAACGGTAACAATGGCGTCTCTGCTTTTTTTAGAAATACTCAACACAGATGTCATTCAAACTCCTGTTTGTCACTTGGTTCAATAGCGTCCTAAGAGCAACATAGGATAAAAATCCGGAAAAAAGTAGAAAACAGCATCATACTCCAGTTATCAGTTTCCTATTGAATTTGTACATATTGTCGAATATCATCAATTATTACCAAAAATAAATAAAACTATTTGTAAACAAATAAATTTAATTAATTGTTTGATTGATATTTTTTTGCAGTTGCTTGATGATTTTCTTGCAATCAGACTGGTCTGAAAACTTGAAGCCCAGTCAAGTCCCTGGTCAATCTTTTTCACTGACGGTTTTATCAGTTTGCTTTATATTCAAGTTGTTAATGCTCAAGTAATTGCAATTTTTCTCACTGTCTTCAAAGGATGATGTTCAAATCAGAACAGTTTCAGCAATCGCAATAACCTTTTTCAAAAGAATTGACATAGTTTTTTTAAAATTTTTGTTAAAAAAATAGCGAAAATGAATAAATAGTCATGCATCTGCTACTAAATGGCCATGCCAAATTGTTCCTCGAATTCTTTCAGAAACGATATGTTTTGTTCTTTCTTCCAGAATTTCAATTTTAGTTAGAAAAAGCCCGCGATAACACGTAATTTAATTTAACAAAGTCTTACGTTACTTTATTTGTATGCTTTTTTGGTTATGTAGCAAAAAAAAACAAGTCATAAAATAGACAACGACAATATTAACCATTCAGAATCGAGAATAGGAAGTAAACCTAGGAAATAAATATTTTTTAATTATTTATTTCAGTTTGCTTTCTGTTTTCGATTCTGAATGGTTAATATTTTCGTTGTCTACTTTATGACGTGTCTACTTTATGACTTGAAAAGCATACAGATAAGAAAGTGTAAGTTTTTACTAGCTTAAATTACGTGTTATTGCGGGCTTTTTGTAACTAAAATTGCAATTCTAGAAGGAAGAACAAAACATCGTGTTTTTGAAAGAATTCGATGAACACTTTGGCATGGCTATTTAGTATCCAGTTTTCGGTTAATATAGTATTTGCCAACTTTTTAGCGGGGTGAAATAAAAATTTTCTGCTTTTGGAACGCACTCTTGCTTTTTTTACAGCCCTAAGAACTTAATAATTTTGTTGAGAAAAAGGTTTGTTCAGAAAAATTCATGACGCCGCAATTGGAAGAGTACAGTTTGTTTAACAAGCGCCTTATTTAAATGGCCATTTTTTTCTTTTCAACGTTTGTCCATTTGAAAATAATTACTTGTCAGTGATTTAGATGAAAACAAAAACATTTATAAAGTTAGTGTTTGGCACTGTTGAACAACTTTTTGTTTTTCGGCAATATTGTACTCCGGCACTAATGTACTGTCCTAACAGTAGACAACTTTATTTCGTCAAAAAATAACAAATACTATGGTAACAATCAGAATTGAGAATAGAAAGAAAACTTAGCAAACAAATAGGGCAGTAAAACAGTGCCGAAGTACAACAGTGCCGGAAAAAAAATTAGTTCAACAGTGTCGAAAATGAAAACTTTGTTCAACAGTGCCAGAAATATGAACAAATTTCAACATATTAAGTGCGACAAACAAAAATTTAATGGCGAACGTTTACAATCTTAAGTGGCACTTAATGATTTTGGGAGAGAAAAAAAGCAATTTAGACGTTTTGGCGCCAAAATAAAGGTTTAATTTACAGTTGCAGACATTTGGCGCCAAAATTGGAGTGTTTTTGTTTTTGATAATTAGCGTCAGTAGTTTCTCGCTCTTTAGAAAATGCGTGTAAATTATTCTGAAATTTTCCTGCCTTTTTCGGCACTATTGTAATTCGGCATAGTTGAACGCCCCCAAACAAATTAGTATTCCTTATTTATTTCCTAGCTTGCTTTTTCTCTTCAATTCTAATATTTTGAAATAGTGTTTTTGTAATTTTTGACGTGTTTACTTTACGATTTGTCTACTTTTTGTTACGTATCCAAAATTACTTTTGAAATCAACAGTTTTGAGTAAGCAATTGAACAGATTGTGTATAATTGTGTAAAACAGAGAAAACAGAATATATTCTGCAAATTCGACTGATTATTTATGCCTCAATTAAACATTATGTTTGCTTAAACAACCACTTGAAAAAATTTCTGAATTATTGAAGCCATTTGAATGTAGACAAAACGTCTAGAATAGTGCTCGACTAAACAGCTTTTTAATTTTAATTGCCTACTTGAAAATACCGTCTGCTTGCGTTCAAATCTGAAAAAAATATATATTTCACCTGCGAGCAGTTTGGGCAAAATTCTGTCGACAAAAAGTTTACCCAAATTGTTGTCAATTTGACCAAATAAAAAAATTGGTCAATTTGATCAAAGTATTGAAAAGATTATGAGATTTTTATAATTTTCTATGCTGCTGCCTAACGAGTAAGCGTGAGTAACAAACGTTTTAAATTGATTTGAGGCAAAATAATTTGTGCAACTGATAAATCTCATGCACTAAACAGAGCGAAATCAATGTTTCTGAAACTGGAGCTTCATTGGCAAAAAGCAGTCAATCAAATACAAGCATCGTGATGAGGCGTTTCAGTATTATTTGAAGTCGATAAAAATGTTTGCAACCATTTCTGTATAAAATATGCATCTTGAATCTTTCTACAAAAGTTTCCATTAACGTTTTTAAAATCAAGGGCTAATTTAATTAGCCATAAAATTAAAATCATTTGTTGAATTTCAATTCTGATCATTGGATAACACTATTCAAAACTTTGTAGTGAAGTTTGCGTTTTTGCAAATTGCATAGATTTCATCAGCTGATTTAGACGATGAAGACAACGCGATTTTTTGGTCAAAATTTTCCAAAAAGTGTCTAAAAACGCATTTTAGGCCTGTTTTTTCAAAAATTGCCCGCGGCTTACAAATTTGGGTCAAAATGCGGTCTTTTTAATGATTTGGGAGATCTCAGAAAATCATTTTGGTCAACCTAAAAAATTTTTTTTTTTCCAATTTTTTTTTTGAAAATCTGCCCCCTCCCCTCGAGAATATCCTAGATCCGCCCCTGGTAGATTTGGTTTGTGATTTCTTCACTTTGGTCCCTTTAGTGTATAAGACTTAATTATCTTTTAACAAGACTCAAGTTGAAATACTTGGATTATTATAAGAATTATATTTGTGGTAGTTTTTTTGGATCACTTGGGGCAATAAAAATCGTAGTTGTTAAAAACAATGTGTATGCTCCCCAATGAATATATTGGCACTGTGAAATCAAAAATGAAAGCAATTTAACCTGCAATCTGCGGTTTGAAAATTGCAAAAGAGAGTAATTTATGCACGGTGAAATTTCGGTGGCAGGACAATCTACCCTATTCCAAACTACCCTATACCATTCTACCCTATGCCATTATACCCTGCATATCAATCTACCCTATACCAATCAACCCTATACTAATCTGCCCTAAATACCAGTTTAACCTGTGTCGATTTGGCGCATAATTAATGTAGCCTTTCAAAGTCATAATTAGAATCGGAAAGATAACAGCACGTGTTAATTCATTTGAGTCTAAATTTTTGGACTCAATTTGAGTCTTCCACTCAAGGAAATTGTTCTAAAGACTAGATAGCATTTTTAGCCTCGAAGTCTGAAATTTGTCTCAATTAACAGGTTTTCATCCCCAATTTTCAATATCACGTACAAAAATGAAACCAAAACTACGTCATTATATCAATTTTCCTTCGAATAACATTTACCAAAATGAGTCAATTTTCTTGGGGTCTATCCCAACAGAATCGGAGAACGCTTGTAATCGGTGGCCACGAGTTTACAAAAAAAAAAACAGGAACCAAAGAATGGAAACATTCACTGGAAGTGTTTAATATGGGGGTCCCATAAATGCAAAACAACAGCAATAACCCGAGATAACGATCTTATCTCCTGTAGAAATGAACACACTCACGAAGTGTTTCCTTGTCGTTCAGATGCAAGGCTTATCGTGCAGAAAATGAAACAGGACACAAAAGTTCAGCAATTTCCAGTCAATAGCATAATTATAGCAAACGGCCTGCAGTCTGTATCCGAAGAAAAAGCCGTTCAATTAGCTCTTCCTTGCCGGTCGGCGATTAATCGGGCCCGAAATCGACAGAAGGCAAATGAGAGACCCACATTGCCTCCAATTATCGACAGACATTTTAAAGTACCAAAGCAACACGAAGATTTTTGCGTCTTCGATAGCGGCATTGAAGGTCCAGAAAGGGTGTTGATTTTTGGAGATCGCGACAATATCCAGAGTTTGATATTACATCGAGATGTTTGGCTGTGTAATGGAACATTCAAAGTTTGCACTATTCAATTTTATCAACTTTACACCATCCACATTCAACTCGCTGGATTTTAACCCCCGTGCATTTATGCACTGTTACCAAACAAAACAGAGCACACAAAAAGCTACTGAAGGGATTATCAGCCATCACCGAAAACACCGAGCCTCACCGCGTTCTCCTCGATTTTGAACGTGCAGCACTAAACGTTTTCGCTAGTCCTGATACCGGAGCGTCGTTGAAAGGCTTCTATTTTCATTTATGTCAAGCGCTCAACCGGAAAATGAACGAAGTGGGCCTAAAGCGATTGTACGAAACTAAGCACGATCTCAATAGGGTAGATTGGTATGTAGGATAGAATAGTATAGGGTAGATTAGCACAGGGTAGATTGGAATAGGGTAGAATTTCATGAAACCGAAATTTCCCATATTCAAAGTTCTTCCAAAGGAAATTGAGGAAAGCTAAGTTTGTTTCGATGATTACCTATATTCAAAATTCATCATTTAACTTTTTTATATGAGCTGTTGAGGAATGCAAAACAATTAGTTCTGACTTTGTTGAGTATCAGAAAAACATTTACTTAAATTATCGGCGATAGTTACATGACAACCGAAAACATTCGGTAATCTTGCTTTTGTGTAGTCGCAAACTGAAAATTGTGGCGAAATTTGATATAAGTTGGTGACATTCTTTAGGTTTTACCGAAATGTTTGATCATTTTCTGAAATTTCACAGGAAATTGTGAAGTCTGATGGAAGTAGCGCATATGTGTTTGTGATACCCACGACCTTGCGCGAAAACGTCTTAAATCTGAAACCACTCTGAAAGTATTACAAAAGTTTTTCGATCAACGGTTGTTTGATGCAGAATGATTCAAACTGAATAGAAATTGATTCAGTGAAGAGGTTTTTTCCCTAAGTCATCTTTGAATTTTACGAAAAAATTTGAGAAAACTTAAATTTAAACAGGCTCATGTATAAAAGTGCTGCAAGGAAAAATTATCCCATTTTTTGCTTAAAAACTTCGAAATTTGTATAATTCGCAACTGATGACAATTTTTATAGAAATTTTGAGTTAGTCCTAGTGAGCGGCAGATCTAAATTTTTTTTATGGGCTGCGGACTGAGAACAAAACCGACAAATCATTGATTTAATCATAGTAATTGAATGATTGAAGCTGAACAACATTGAGTAGTTGATTTTTTGAGGCAAATCTGTCAATGACATCCTCGCCTTTGAATTCTACATCTTTGTCGATGTGAATCAGCGTCAGTTTAAGGAGTCGAACCTTTTTCATATTGGAGCAAAGTAAATTCAACCCAAAAAACAGCGCTCAGCAGTCCATACATTCACTGGGAGGGTAGCACTAGCCTAGAGAAAAAAAGTAATTGGCGGTGTCGGTTTGAGACACACTCTGAGGACATCTATGGCGGTTTCTGGGGTATCGAAGTACCGGAAAAGCGGCCACCTGTTTTTGTAACTTTCGAACTCGCTGGGGCTTTTGACAACTTCTGTCTGAAGTTTTCAAAAGCCGATGACGCTAGGTCTGCCAGTTTGACCCCCTATCTGAACATCACCAAGCTTTGCAGAGTCAGAATCAGTTTTCTACCAGCGGACACTGCCTTCCCTTTACCGTTGCACCTTTTTTGAAAGATATATCGCAAGCTCGAAATAAAATCTTTCAACTGAGGCACTTCTAGCGAAGATCTGAATATCATTGCCGGTAGCTGTAGTCGTTCCAAGCATATGCTTCACTGTCATCAGCGCAATCAGGAACCTTGAACGCATCATGATAACCAGAAAAGCACAGCAATCGGCTGCAAAACATATCCCAATTCATCTGCTGATGTCTTCTGGCGTAGCTTCAAAGGAAGGCTTGAGCTGGATAAAAGTCAGAGCCACGTCGTGTCGTTCAACCCATCGAGTGTAAAACATCTTTGGGGTTGCATTCTTGCTAGCTTTGAGCTGCATTTTCTGTAGGTTCTCATAGAAAGCATCATAACGTTTTACAGAACCGAGAAGTAAGGTGATGATTCGGGAAATCAGCGGTAATACATTCACTCTTGAGTCATGGAAAAGGTCATAAACAAGTATGGGCGTCTCAGGAGTAGATCCACTGGATGAGGGCAGTGACTTCATAGGTCCGCTACTAGTGATGAAGGACTAGAACATCTTGAAGCTGGAACCCATGAAGTCCTTATAAATAGCCCGTTTTGACAAGGAGGGTTGAATTTGGAGTCCAGGGTATGTTTATCTGCCTCGAGTCATAAAATGAGTCCTATTTGAGGCCCAAACTAAAACGGATTATCTTACCCTAAATTTCAGACCTCGAAACTTTCCTCAAAGAACAAAAACATTGGTACTTGCTGGGGTCAAATTCCTGAGAAAGGCCTAAATCCGTCCCTAAATTGAGCTTGTTAGGACGTTGAAAAATATATAACACGATTTTTTGCTGCTCAATTGTTTTTTTTAGAAAAATCCTTCACATGGCTTAGTGATGGTTTAAGCTGCTACACGGGTTGAAACTATTGCTGAAAAAATCTCAAAGTTTGTGGGTCTTTTTTCTATTGCGTCTATTTACTTTCATCGTCTCATTTTTTGCTCAACTATTTTGCTGTTGGTAATAACAAGTAGGATTTAGAACGGCATCTCGTGTTCCTCATTCGCGATAAATTCTTAATATTTTTCATCAAGTCAGAAAACGGTTCTTAGTTTGGCACGAAATTGAAAAATTTGTTAATTGAGCCAGTAAGCAACCTTTTTTCCGGCAGAACATGTTAGTTTCACATTACTTCTTGGTTTAAAAATCATGTCTAGGAAAGGTTACTTCTACAAACAATCAACTATTTAAAATAAACTGGAACGAATTGTTTATTATTAAGATTTTTAAGAAAAAAAACATTATTAAAGTTCATCATCTGTCAATTAGTACTCATTCGCTTCTCTCTAGAAGGTATGTCTTAATTTTTTCTTCGAACTTTTTCCGAGATGCCACGACATGTGACGAGTTTTCATTTTTTGGTTTCCCTAGGTTGCCAATTCCATTTTTTAAAAGTCATTCTCTTGTAACTCACTTTCACTTTCAATGAAGCCTAAGAGTTGCGTAGACAAAAAAAAAATTCGTACTTTTTTTCTTTAAGCAGCCGAAAGATTTACGAAAACTCATTTTCGCCAAGAATAGTTCTCCAGGAAGTATTTTGCTGTTTATTAGTAAATCAAATGCTTTATAAAGTTTTTAAACTAAAATATGGACTTAAATCCCCCAGTTTATTTGCTCATTTAATCTGTTTAGTTGGCAAATTTGCTGTTTTTTGTTGAAAAAAAGTGGGCTATCTGATACTTGGGATGATACTAAAAAATTGATTAAACTAACCCAAACAAATAAGTGTACTTATTTCCTTACAAGGTATAATCCAAGAACCTTGGTGAAATTTCAATAAACAATATTAATTTGTACCGGCTTAAATTTTGTTCCAAAAACTCCTAAATGTCTGCATGAAAATGAAGTTTGACTTTGTGACTTTCATTGATAATTGTATCATTTTTTTTTCACTGTTCATTGAAAAAATTCTGTCTCGTTTTATTTCTGAACAAGACTAATTTTTCATCTAAACATTGACGTCATCTAGCAATTTTTTAGTTTGTTTGTGCAACGATTTTAAAAATATATGGCCTAATATTGGGACGGTATCATCTGCATACTGAGAAGCTTGATTTTGATCATTTAAAAATGGATGAAAATCAATTACATAGAGGATAAAAACTAGAGGTCTGAGAGCTGTTCCTTGTCGCACTACTTGATTAAAGTTTCTGCTCGGATATTGTGTTAGGAGATATTGTATTTATCACTGTCTGAAAAACTGTTTTGTCTTAAGCCTTCTCAATGTTTTTCACAAGCTTAATATGGTGATCTCTTTCTTCATTATTAACTATTTTATTTGAATTTGTCAATCATTTCTCCAATTATTGTGAGAAGTCGATGTTTTTCATAATCATCCGCTGTACATATTTTGGTAAATACGATAGCTTTTTTTTCAATGACCTTCAATTTAGTTGTTTTTGTTCATTATAGATGAATGTTTGTTCAAAACGTCTTTGAACATATCCTTAAGAATTGAAAACACGCTTCGTGCATAATGTTTGTTGATACAGACGAGACTTGTTAGTCAGTACCTGCATCTTTTTTGTTGAAATTTGCCCTTGAAAACTTTGTCTCTGAAAACGCAAAACCTGGTTCTTTGTCATTTTACTATTTAGGTTGGTTACTTAACTGAGCAAAAAGTGATTAGTTTTATTTTGGGCTTTCGCATTATTTGAAGTTACGGATTTATTCTTCCGACATGTAGCAAAAATTACTGGGCAAGTATGATGTATCCAACCTTATATGGGTATCAAAATTGATAGTTTTGATTCCCTTTTTTACTCAAAAACTTTTCAACTTGGTTAAACCTTGTTTTCGGAAAACCTCTGCGTTAAAATCAAAAAAGGCAAAATTTCATCTGATGCTTCCTATGCCGCCGACATTCCTGATATTAGTTTAATAGGAAAGGGCTCTAATAAGAGTTTTTTGAAACAAATTGAAACATTCGAAAGTGTTTTAGGTGTCAAATGTTTGACTTGTTTCTAACCATAATGATTTGAAGAAATTTTTATTTGCTGTGCTTAGGTCATCCCTTTTTCCCAATATAAATTATAGGGGATTAACTCCAACACCATTACCCTTGCCAACTCTTATCAATTTTGCTCTGCATGTGTGAAAAAAATTCGACTTGGGGTTGAGAAACGTTTTATAAGTTATTTGATTTTCTTAATAAAGCTCCAGTGACAATGAAAAAATCTATCTCCGGTTAAATGTCCACAAAATTTGGTATTTCATCGAATGTGTTTTTTTATACTTTGACGTTTTGTAAGAAAGTTTCAATTTTTTTTCCATTTTTATTTGATTCATCATCATTTCAAAAGGTTCATTGGCTCTAAAACTTGGAGAGGTTTACTTCAGCAATGGCATACGCTCAAAATTTGACAACTAATAACCCTCATCGGTAAATGGCTCAATTATAACAGTCCATCACATATCAGTTTTCGCTCAAAATATCGCCTGCTAAGCCGTCTAAAAATTTTTATTGCCGGTAGGTATCGATGACGTTACCGCCAACAATGCTGACAATAAATTGCCTAAAATCAGAAGGCAAAATTTAAGTTCCGCCTTTAAAAGCCATAGTTAATTATTATCCGAATTGCCGCTAATCGCCATTGCAGCAGTGTCTACTTGTTAGTTCAATTGTACCTAGTCCACTAGGCTTGTTTGTTTTTACATTTTTTAGCCCAATGCGATGATGATTAAATCGTCTCTTTTGTTGGTTAGAACTGCTGGTAAAATAATGCAATTCTGGGTCCATTTAAGGGGAAGATCTAGGGTTTTCTCGAAGGGGGCGGATTTTCAAAAAAATCCGCCCCCTTTCTGAGCTCTCCCAAAGTACTATAAAGCTCTTCCAAAGTATTATAAAGATCCTGGTTCGGCCAAATTTTCTGCGCCGCAGGCAAAATTTTGAAAAAACATGCCAAAAAAGCACATTAAGGTACTTATGGAACCTGATCTAAACTACATTTTATGATTGGATAATTTAGATATTTTACCAATGTAAAGTATTTAATATTAACCAATCATGATCCATCTAACTAACAACCCACTTATTTGTAAGTGCTGAAGTTACTTGTAATTTCAGCACCAGAGAGATTTGAATTTAACTTAGAAATTAGTTGGACTCTCCCGAGCACTTCAGCAACCGCAATAAACCAGTATACCCTAGATCTATTGAGCCTAGCAGAGACTAGTTAAACAACCTGAGACTAGATAGTATAAGAGTAAGATTAGGATCGGTATTAGACTAAGAAGTTGCACGAATCTATCCGGCCGAAAATAAGATAGCGTGACGAGCAGACGGTGTACCCTATCCGAAATTACTCTATGAGTTAACCAAATCGGTCATAACTCATCTGGTGCGACCATAAGTCTCGAACAAGACCTTAATAGCTTAGAATTAACCAAAATAGATTAGAAATTAGACAAAAACATTTACAAAATGTTATACGACAATAATTTAATCGAAATGTCTCTACGACTCAATAGATCAGAGCCAATATTCCGAACCATAACAGAACTACCCGGAATTGGAAGAAGACCTCGAACCAGAGACGACATACGACAAAGTAGAAACTTGCCATATAGCTATATGATAGTTAGGCAAAAACCAGAACAAACTTTTATATTTAGAATACTACTGGCAATGAATTTAGATTTTCATTTGCAAACATAAAATCTTGAAGTTAATCTTCAAAATCATTTCAGGCGCTAAACAAAATTATTAATATACAATAACGATTGATAAAAAGATCTAAGATCGTTTTCCTAAAATTCTGCAGTAATATACAAAACATGTTTGAAAAATATTTATTGAAAAATAAAAAATAAAAATTAGTAGCATGACAATAAATGGTTAGTAATCATAAATCATCCTGTTGTTCCAGCTCCATCACCTAAAACATAACAGCAATCATAAACCCACTAATATCATCAAAACACTAAATTTTTCCTTTACACACATTTAAAATTTTATTAAAACTTAAATTCACTTAATTTTAAACCAGATCATCAAGGCTTATCCTTGGATCTTAAATCATTTTCTACTTAATTAAATTTCAAATTTGATCATCAAGGCTTATCCTTGGATCAAACAGAACAACTTTGTTCTCCCCCACCCACTTAATTAGTGTCTAACGACCTCAAACGTCGATTCACTACCCAACCCTTTCTAAAGACCCAAAACTAATAGAAATTTTTAAACAAAACTAATCATTCAAATTAGGATAAACAGTGAAGAACTTCGGTTATTCATCCTTCACTTGACCCCCCCTCTTACCAGACCCAGGATAAATCTTAGACTTAGTAAGTTTAAAATAGTATCTAACGAACTACTCGCGTTCTAATTATACCTGAACCTTGTGGATCGATTTACTATTCTCCAACCCTTGAACACAATCACTACCCCTAAGTAAGATTAAGTAAGTTAACACCTTAACTTATACTAGCCACGAGAAAGTAAAAAATCATTCTTCGGAATCGATATACTTTTCTCTCCAACCCTGAACAAACAGACCCAGGTTAAGCTAACCAAAAAATCGTAAGAACTAACAGTTTAAGAAAATAGAAACCATTTAACAACCCTTTGCATCCGTCATTCTAAACCTTATGTCATTTAAAAACCTAGGAAATAAACAGACAATCGTTTTACACAATTGTGAAATAGATAACAAAAAATACGACCTTGTAATCACACCTCATACACAAACAGTTGGATACATTCGAACAAAACGACAAACGCTAAAAAGAAAAATAATAACGAAACAAAGACAAATAACGCGAAAAAGATTTTCAAAAAATCGAAACGCATTTTCAGAATCAGAAACCAACAGTTTAGACGAACTTTATAAACTAAAAGAATCAATAGATAAAAATTGCCCAATTCACGATCAATTATACTTCTCTGACTCAGAAACAACTTCAAATTCATCAAAAAGAGGAAAAAGAAGAATAAAAAAGCAGTATAAACACAAACCAGTACATTTATACAATTGGAATCAACCAATTAGACACATTGATAATTACATATTAACAGTCATCGAACGAAAAAATGAGCTCAACGCACACCCCAGGTGAAGAAAGTCCAGATGATGATGAAATCTTTCCTTTTATAGTAGATGCAACCACTGATAGAGGACAGCATATATTTTGCAAAAATTTACTATTAAATTTATTTGAACCCGGAATCAGTCCATGTAAAACAGAGTTCCCAGATGTAAAAATCAAAAGACAAATCATAGACCACTACTTAAAAGATATATGCAACATAACACAACAGTATGGAATCTACTCCATAGAATTCACCTCACCAAACCATAATAATAGAAAAAATACAATTCAAACAGACGACCTTGATTTAGAATTTTCAAAAGTTTTTTCAGAATATATAAAAAGCATCCAATATCATAACTCACAAAGAGCAAACTCCATATTCACCAATGAAGTTTTCGCAATAATATATAGTTATATTTCGATATTAGAAAACGAAATCCCAATAACAAATGTCTCACCGACAGAAACATCTAAACATTTGAAAGTACGACATGAAATCACACTACTCTCTAGTTATTTAAACATCATTAAAGAAAATTTCACGAAAGACGACGTTTCACAACATACAAAACACGATCTACAAAAAATTTTGGCATGGTTCATAATAGATTATTTCACACACAATATTGATTTAATTGCACAAGCAAGAAAAAATTTTAGACCCCAAAACTCGAACGATGATACCGCTATCACAGAACAATCAGATTATGTTTGGGACCCCGAATGGTCTCATCCCGCATTTATAAGCTTCCCACAATCAATCTCAAGTCAAGCAATAAGTACGATATCTTACATAAGAGATTATGTAAAAGTAATACCATTAACCATTGATGCAACACCATTAAACTATAATACATTTTTGCCCGATACACAAAATAATAGTTTAAACTCTACAGTTATACACAATGAAAACCTCAATGGAACTAGGAATCTTACTCAACAAGATATCCAGACACCATCACACTTCAAAAATGAAGAAATTGTACACACAACAACTACACAACAAAGTATTTCACCAATACGCCCAAATTTAACAACACCAAGAAATACAAATCCTTCACAAACACAGGTAACCTTACAATCAACCGTTAAACCTTCGGTTGCCCCTAAATATTCACATATGGATTACCAAACATACAGACCCATGACAATACCATCAAAAACACGCAAAACATTCACTAGAAACAACTTTACAGACCATAATTATAATTATACACATCCATCAAAAACATATAACCAACCACAAAGAAATTTTAACCAATATACAAGATCTCGAAATTGGGATAACCCAATGACCCAACCTAATTCAATAAATTTCCAAACAAATCCTCCACAGGATCACAGTGAAAATTACCCATTTTTTCAACAAAATAAAAATAAAAAACAGACATCTTATCAAATGGATTATTTATCCTCAGATGATGATTTCTTACAACCAGATATATTTGCACCAAATACTCAAGAATATCGTAGACAAGGAATACAGAGAACACGTACAAATCATAGAAATTTTTCTCCACAACCAATAGATGCACAACATCAACAACCAATTCAACAACAAAATCTAATTAATACACAATCTTTTCAACCAATTCAACAACAAAATCCAATGACTGCACACTCGTATCAAGCATCACAAATGCAAAATGAAATACCACTCCCATATTATCTCCAACAACATGAAATAACAAGAAACCAACTTTCGAATTTTTCTCAAATGCCAAATGCAGCAGAATCATTACAAATGACAATGAATCCATACCTTATGGGTGGATCATCAATAACATCAAACAAACCTTTAATGGTTTTCACGGGAACAGACCCTGAATACTCTGTAGAAGATTATTTAAATGCAGTAACAGCAAACCTGATTTTAAATATTGGACCTGAACCAATTAATACGCCACTACATCAAAACTGGATACATCGACGCACAGCGTTAATACAAACAACCTTAGATGGCGCAGCCCAAAAATGGTTTTCAGTACTACCTCTAGAAATAAAATCAAACTGGAAAAGGTTTACACAGGAATTCTCAAAAATGTTTGACTCCGAAAGAAACAAACAACAACAAAGAGTTTTATGTAATGAAATTCGCAGATTACCAAACGAAACCATCAAGCAAATAGCAGTACGAATCGAAACACTAGTTCGAAAAGCATATTCATTAAATACACATGACTATAAAAACACAAAGATGACAGAAATCTTAATGATGACCTTAACACCACAATTAAGGAAAATAGCAATAAAAAAGAGAGCATCCCATCCTTCCTCAATTCGAGAACCCGATTTAGATTTTCGAAAACTAGTAGACAAATTAGAACAAGCAGAAATCACGATGAAACTAGAAGAAACGGAAAATCTGAAATTACAATACGTTAACAGAATTGAAACGACTCCCACTAATATTAATAATATACAGGAATCAGAGACAGACCTCGTTGAAAAAATCACTGAAATACTCAATATTTACGAAAAGAACCCAAACTTTAAAGGCAAACCATCTTTCAAAAAATGGTGTAATTATTGCCGACGATACGGACATAGTATTTCCGAATGTAGACAAAAACAGCAAGACAATCAAAATAAACCTCAAAAATATAAAGAACCAAATAAATCATTCTATCAATACATGAAAAAAGATCAAAATCTACCGAACAAAACAGTCCACAGCAATAACAGTTCAGGAAAACCACTCCCGAACAATACAAACTATACAAGAAATCAATCACCATATAACTCAAGTTATAGAGGAAGATCACCAGAACGAAGAAACACGTATAATTCATCACAAAATCACTACAATAGACCAAATAGTCGAAATAACTACTCCAGATCAAATTCAAATACACAACGATTTGTTTCTAGATCTAATTCCCAATCAAGAAATAACTACTATCCAAACAACCAATCACGAAATTCATCATACAATAGGAATAGAAACTACTCCTATAATCGAAATAGAAGTTATTCAAACAACCGAAACCAGAATTACCCGAACAGTCAATCAAGGAATAACTCATATAATAGATCGAACTATAACAGACCAAACAATAATTACCAAAACAGATCGCGAAATAATTCACAAAATCGACACTCAAGTTATAATAATCGTTATAGAAATTATTCCCAATCACCACACCGGAATAATAATAACTATAATAATTCTAATAATCGCCACAGAAGTAGTACACCTAAACATCAAAGACAAATCAATCAAGTACAATCTAACCCAGAAACAACATCAGAACCTCCAGGTATTGATGACACAGTAACTGATACGTTACAACTCAATCAAATAAACTGTACATCATCAGATTCAGAAAGTGATACTGAAAACACTCTTTCTATCAATATGATAAAAGTCAAAAATGACTATGAATCTGTCATATATGAACAACCCTTTTCATCACACATATATGAAAATCAATCAGAATTTCTTCAAAATTATTACACTATACCCATAAATTCCACACCAACGACGCAAGAAACAAATGAGATTAACACTACAGATCAAACCAATAAAAATACCAAAACAAAATGCTTGAATACAAACCATATTTATCAAAATATACAAAAAGAACAACCCAAAGAAAAAATTTGGACAATACCATTTCTCTTAGAAAGCCCAAGAAATAAAGAATTTCAACCACCAGACCTTGAAATAGATTTTTTAATTGATTCAGGAGCAGAATCAAACATAATAAACATCCCCACATGGAATGAAATAAAAACTTTACACCCAAAGCTAACACCTATTGAAACCTCCAGTAAGTTAGCAACAGCACAAGGATCAACATTGATAAACTACGGAAAAATCCAATTATTTCTCCTCCCCACCAGAACAATGGAACAAAGCAAAATTTTAAATAAGCCATTTAAACAAATATTCCATATCACTGATATTAAATATAATATCATTGGAATACCATTTATTTCGAAGTATATACCAACAATTAACATACTAAATAGTAAAATATTAATCAAAGATAAATATACAAAAACAAAAGAAACATCCTTAACATTTTTTCAAAGATTAAATAAACAACCACCATTCTTTTCAAAATTCTACCCGATATTTAACCAACAAAGAAAACACTTGAAACCACTATCAGGAAATATCTATAATTTTTCAATTAAACAAGTTCACCAATATGATAAAGAACAAAACAAACAAAAATTTTATATGTCAGAATTTGAATTCAAACCTATTCACAAATTTTTCAAAATCACAATCTCATCCATAAAATATTTGAAAAATTCGAATTCCGATATCATTTCCTTACATGTCTATAACAACACACCTTACCAAGTAACATTACCTTTAGGACTTTTAGGATATTGTGAAACCAACGCTACAATATCACCAATACACGAAAAAGCCTATCGCGTAAATAATATACTCCAATTACTAGATATTTGCCAATCTACAATTCTTAATGAAGAATTATCTATAAATAATATAATAAGTAACGAAAACAGAAATACGGATTATTTCACAAAAACTCCATATTTCAAACCTACATTCAACATAAGTAACTACACAGAGGACCAACAAAAATTTTTAACAATGTTTAATTTCCAACATTCACAAATAACACAAGACGAATTCGAAAAATTAGCCAAACAGCTAATTAAATATTCATCAGTCTATGCAACATCAAAATTCGATGTTGGGAAAATCAGTTCATCACTACATCTCCCGTTAAAACCAGACGCAGTTTTCAAAAAACAGAGAGCAAGTAAAGTACCAATTCACTTACATGATAAAGTGAACAGATTACTCGATATTTTAGAACAATACAACATTATATCACCAGTTAATAAAGAAGAACAACCAAAAGGGAACACATTCATCAACCCCGTTATCATTCTAGCTAAAGGAGAATCATTAAAAATCGTTCTCGATGCTAGATACCTCAATTCACTTATAGATGAATCAAAATGTAATTGGCCCATTGAACCAATACAAGTTATTTTAACAAAAATAAACGGCAAATACTTTACAACCGCCGATATGAATAGTGCATACAATCAAATGCCACTAGATGAACAATCACGACGTTTAACACAATTTGTTATCGGAAACCAACAATATGAATTCAACCGCTTATTCTATGGAATATCCATAGGACCAGCAGCATTTTCAGCTTTTATGAGCAAAATTTTTAGACCACTAATACTCAAGAAAAACGCAATCACCTATTTAGACGATGTTTTTATGCAATCACAAACAAAAGACGAGATGTTCAATGTTTTAGAAAAATATCACCAAATACTTCAGAACGAAAATCTGAAGGCCGCCCCCGATAAATCACACTTCTTTTTGACAAGAGTTAAATTCTTAGGACATAATATAGAAAGAAAAACAATCACTCCATTGAAATCACGCATTGACGCTATTCAAAAACTTCAACCACCAACAAATAAAAAGAAAATCCAAGAATTTCTTGGAATGTTAAACTTTTTAAGTAAATATGTTTATAAAATGCAATTATATCTACGACCATTTTATAACATCCTTAGACAACAAAATAATTTTGAATGGAACACAGAACATCAAACACGATTTGAAGAAGTAAAGAAACTTTTAACTGAACAAATTTCAAACACAATTCCAGATTCAAATCAACCATTTTATGCAATGTGCGATGCTTCGAACTTTGGCATCGGTGCAGCACTATTACAATCACATAATGGTACAAATAAAATGAACCTCATATCAGCAAATTCTCGATTATTCACTCAAGCAGAGCTACGACTCTCAACTCTAATGAGAGAATGTACAGCCATAATATATACACTGACAGAATATGAATTTCTGATACTTGGATCAAAACATCCAACAGTTCTATTCACAGACCATAAACCAATCATCTTTCTCTTTACACAAAAATCTAACCCAAACCACCGAGTTTACAGATTTCAACTAATTCTAATGAAATTTCCAAACTTACATATAGTTTGGACTGCAGGAAAAAATCTTGCATTACCAGACACCTTAAGTCGAAATACACCACCTGAATTACTTACACGAAAAACAACAGTGGAAATACCCAAAAACATAAAATTCTACCTTGCAGAAAACGAAACATCACCCCGATTGGAATGCAAATATGCAGTAAAAACTGATATTGAACAATCACAAATAAATAGTTTACAACATTTCCCACTTTATTTAGATTGTCAAAATAATCATTATGAAGTTGATTTACTTGGAACATCAACTTTCAAACCAATCCCATATTCTCAATGGATAAAAAATAACACCCAACAAAAAAGAACAAAACAACACCTGCCTAAGAAAGACCATTTTCCACTAATTGAAAAAGAAGATTTAACTGATAAAATAAATTTATCAGGACCACAAACAAATGATTCAAAATACACAATAAATCAAGTTTTTGACCTTCACGACCCACTTGATACAATACCCTTATCTAAATTAGAAATCGAAAACATTTTTCTCCCCCCAACAGAAATAATTACAATTTCAACACTGAAACAATATCAAAACCTTGACCCAGTAATTCGACAACTGAAATCATGGCACAAATATAAAACTAAACCTATCAAAGCAGATTCAACCATTCTAGGAAACAAAACACTCCTCCGATACTTTCGCAAATTTAACAACACAACAATTAACGAAAATACAGACCTTTTAGAGTATAACCTGAATGAATCTACAGTTCCATGTCTCCCTTTAAGTATGATTCTTATAGCTTTTAATATTTCACATACACAAAATATTAAAGGACACTCTGGATCAGAGAAAACATATTCAAATTTTATACAAAACTTTTATTTCCCAAATGCACCAATTTGGATAAAAGTACTATGCAATGACTGTATAGTATGTCAACTAAATAAACCTTACCCAAATCAAAAACAAATAGCACAAAAACAAGATTTTAAAGGACAAAGTTTGTACTTTAATCATCGTATCTCATTTGATACTAAAGGACCAATTTCACCCTCATCAGAAGGAAACTCCTACATTATGGTAATTGTTGACGCATTTACACATTATGTAGCACTTAACCCAGTACCACATTGTAACGCTTATTACGCTTACACAACACTCTATGAACACTGGATAGCAAAATTCGGACTACCAGAAATTTTAGTTACAGACAACGGTACAGAATTCATAAATAATGAAATTATCACACTATGTCATTTATATAACATTAAACACAAACCACGTACATCTCATGCACCTTGGACAAACGGCTTAGTCGAAGGTATGAACCGTTCATTACAAGAATATCTTAGATGTATCATCAACGGAAATGATACAAAATATACCGAATGGTCAGCAGATGTAAAATTATTTCCCTTAGCGTATAATTCACAAATTACGACAACTTTAGGAATGTCACCATACGAAATGGTTTTTAACCAAAAGCCACGCAAACCAATAATGTTTACAGCGAATTCTCATAAAAACGCACAAGGTTATTGTCAACCAAATAAAGACTCAATTTGTTATAACCTACCTTTACATACACACGATGAAGATCATTTTCATCACCCACAAATTCTTAAACTAGCCTCCGGTACACACACCGAATGGATTCTAAATAGAGATAAAAAACACAATGAAATTTATCAAAAAATAACAAAAAAGTTATTACAAAGACAAAACATTAATGAACAAATCAATTCACGTTTTACACCAGCCTCCGAATTAAAAATTGGAACATTTGTTTTAATACCTAATTTTAATACTCAAAAAGGAATTTCTAAAAAATTACAACCCCTTCGAAAAGGACCATACCAAATAATTGCAAAACCCACTGATGTCACATACAAAATTACCGACTCAAACAAAAAAGAAATCGTTCAACATCGAAACAACCTATTACCTTATTACCCAAAAGAATACGCACTCCGCGAATTAACTCAATTATATTCTTTCACAGGATTAAAAATCATTCAAAATGAATCACATCTGAAAAACACAGAACAAAATGATAACCCCACCGAAAATCAAAACACAAAACCAACCGCCACCAAAAACAATACACCAAACCATAAAGAATCTCCAAAACAAAGAAAAAATAGAAAAATGACCGAACAAATAATACCCCAAGAACAAATCGACAAATCAGAAAATAGAAAAACAACAAGACTCCGAAATCAACCACGTAAAAACTATAAAATATTCATCCCCCAATCTAAAATTTTAAAGAAAGTGGAATTTCAAAAGTAATTTTAACATTATACTTCACTATCTTGAAACCTTCAAATCATTTTTCATTTACATTTTTCAAAATAACATGCTGACAAGTACGCAATAATTCTAGTTCAAAATAGACCAATAGGATTCATCCAATCCGTCACTTTCTCTAACTCAAACTAAGACCAATTAGACGAATCATATAGAACTCCAGGCACATCTATAACTATAACTTTACGACCTCCAGGTCAAAAATAAGCAAACCACTCCAACTTGACAACTAAAATAAATATCACCATAATACCGTACCCCTCCCTTATCTAATAACCCAAAGATCAACAATATTTCCCCAACTCAGACCACGAATACCCCCAAAACAAATTTGTTAACTTAGCCTAAAGTAACAAAATGAACATTTTAATTAGCCTAAAGTATAAAGATCTCACCATACCCCGGATCAATTGACAAACAAAAATAAAGAAAAAGACGACCTCCCAATAACCATGAAAATTGCCCCCAACAATTTTTTACAAAACTCAACCCACTTGTCAAAAAACTAATAAATAATCCGACCACACTAGAAAATCGCCTCGAACAGCAAAAAATATTCGACCAAGAGATCATTTCTTAAATGCTCTTCTCTCAATCAGTTACTCAAATACTCATAAATTTTAAACATTTTTTTACAATACTTGAAACCTTTATAATATTTCTTTTTGATATACTTGAATCTTTTCTAATAATCCTAATCATTTTTTGTAACATTTTTTTAATTTTCTACACTATACTCGAACTATTCCTCCAACTTTCCAAAACCCTTGATTACATCCACAGGTACGAGTCATATAACTTGTCTAAATGATACGAACAATTTTCAGTAGAACCGATATTTTTTTATTGTTTGTAATTTTCATAACATTTTTATCATCCCTCATTTTGACAATATGTAAATGTATAAAGAAAGCAATCTTCACATTTGCCCTAGCAACAATCCTTCTAATTCTTTTTTTGGAAGAATACTATAATAAACATAAACCTTCCCACTAAAGTAACAATTCAAAAATCCATCAAAAATTGCTACCCAACAGTCACAGAATCAGTCTTCACCGACATCATCCCAAGATAACCAAACACCACCTTCAACTACTCAAAATCCTCAAACATCTACACGAATTTCTTTTCAAGACAATCCATACACTTTTGAAGAACGACATGCTCGTTTATCAGAACCACTAGAACCAGTTCAACGACAAGCACCTTTAAGCGAACCAACATATAACCTATACCCAACACTACCACAAGAACTAACTAGAATAAGAAATCCTAGTCAAAACCAAAATACAGTCGAAATAAATAGACAAATTATACATCCTCGACGAAACAGAAATTTTCAAACTCCACGAGTTCATTTTGATATACCTCAATCCCCATCACAAAACACTCCAGAAAACCCCATTGGTATATTACCAGAAACCCCTACGCTTCTTTCACAACGTAGCACCTCAAGCCTACCATCAGATTACTTAGGTTCAACACCAACATCTGAGCAAATACGTGAAAATCCTTTCAACCCCACAAACCAAACATCACGATTCCCATATTGGACTACACATTCATTTACACAAGGTGAACCAAATTTAGTCAATGACCCCATAGATATTTCTACGGATACAACAACATCCTCATCACTACCAGAAACATTATCACTACCATCAACACCATCAATAAGCCAGATTTCACCACCACCTTTTAACTTAAATTTTCCAAATAATCTCGACGCCAGATATCGAGAACAATCAACAACAAATATTCCTTTAAGACTAGATTGGAATACATTTACAGCACCTCCACCATTATTTGGACAACATCAAGAAAGTAACCGCCTTCATAACTGGGCACTTAATAGATTACAATATCGCCAAGATATTCACAACGATATCCGTGATCACAATATTCAAATACTCCAACAAAACAGTTTACAATTAAAGTTTGAAATCACAGTTAAGTTAAATAATATTACCCAACATCCCTACCCATTAAATCCACCTAACATAACAGCTCAATCACTACCACCACCGTTTATAACTACTGAAGTAATATACAAATACGACAGATATACCAAAAACACAATTGGCTACATTACATTTTATAATCCATACTCAGGATTATCATACACATGTATATTCTAAAATTATTAATTTTTCTCCAACTCCTTTTTCTAGTAATCTCAAATCAAAACATAAACCCTTCCCCTCGTACAGGACCACAAGATTTATTAGTAACACATTACGATTGTGAAGAAAATGAACAAAAAACACTACATAAATATGCAATAAATCAAGTATCACAATGTGACACAGAACCACAAGCTATAGAAACCACAGATGTAATAGCAACACTCTATTCAAAAGCCCGAGCAACAACAGTTACAGGTTATAAATTCACAGCAACATTTTCCGAAAAGAAAGTACATTGTTCACAAGTCTCGAACGGAAACAAAAACCGACTTGACCATGAATCATTCTATCAAAGTAATATAGAACGTCTTTTACATCTCAATCCCGACGATTGTAAAAATGAATTACTTAGACTAAACATCACACGAAATAAAAACTCCCAAAGAAAGTTAGTTAATTTTCAAGTTTTTCCAGACTCTGTACATCAATCACAACTTGAAAGACACCAAGGACATATAAAACTAGACGAAAAATACCCGTATAACGGCGCACACGGACGATTAACCTATGACCTACACGATAAACATTGGATACCACACATTGGTATAAATGACCCATCAAACTGCAAAGCAGACACAAAAAATAAAGGATACCAAGAAATAATGTTTTTTGATTGGAAAATACAACTCGAAAAAATACAACTAACACGAGATTTATCAGATAATACAATGATCTATCAAGGAATCCGATTACCTTGTAAAAATGATCAAGGTTATTGCGACCCTACAACGAGAACACAAGCAACCATTGTTTGGTTCCCCGAAGATACATGTACAACATTTCAAGTAGCAAAAATACACGCTCGTATGATAAAATTTCACGAAAAATATTTTATACAATCAATTCCATATGAACAAGTCCATCCATCACGAAAACTAAGTTCTAATTTTAGAAACATAGACAATATAGAAAATAAATTGACACGTTTTCAAATATATCAAGAAACAGAACTTGCATGTAAATACAGGAATCCACTTCACAGAACACAATACTCTGAAATATTAGTTGAATACGAAAAAGGATTCGACATGACCACTGGAAAGGTAAAAATCGACCCATATGCCACAGGTCATCCTCTAAACGAAGGAACATCCTATATACCAGTTAATTTTGAAAAAAGCAACGGACAACCTGGTGGACATCTAAAACCCCATGACACCAGAAGCACACGCTTACAAGAATTATCACTAATGAATACTACATATTTCGGTAATATCCACTATGATATTCATTTAGATATGAAACTAGATTATACAATTAGCCGAATTTTTCAAGAAATGTCACTCTCCGAATTAGAAACACTACACCAACTATGCGAATTAGAACGAACACAAATATTACAATCACTTGCACTAGCAGTATTAAAAATACCCTATGCAGGATACTTATTATCTGGAAATAGATCAAATTTTTTAGACTATGAAGGAAACATCTTATGGTTTTATACTTGTACTAAAAAAGTATCACCACTATACGTTTTTGAAGATAAACGATGTTATAAAAGAATCCCTATCTTTTATAAGAATAAAGTACATTTCGTGGATACACTTTCACGAAGAACCTATTTCTGGGATACCGCAGTCCCATGTGGATCAGAAAACAGCCACAATGTAGTACAACTAAACCCTGATGAAAATAAATATTATCTTCTCACTCCATATCCCACATTAATGCAATCACTCAAAAAATTTTCACCAGAAAGCATTCGCGCTATTGCTCGAAACCCAAATATAGACTTACAATCAATAGGAATCTATTCAAAATCAGATATTCAACATCACATTAGAACACAACAATTCCAAGAATTATTAACACAAATGGACACTATACAAAGACAATCAATAGACCAAAATTTACGCAAACTTGCAGAAACCGCAGGATTTGCCGATATCTACACGCAAGACTATAGCGGATATTTTAAAGACATTAAAGATTATATATATCTAAACGGTGAAAAATACCGTCCCCAAGATATATCACCAATTAATATTTTTAGCTTTGTTACACTCAAAAATGAGATCCTCGATTTTCTAGGATGGCCCTACTACATCTTAGAAAAATTGACTATTTTATACGCAATGTTTAACTTTATTGGATTTCTTTTCTCACTTTTAAAAGGAATCTACAACACATGTGCTATACACACACAGGTCAATCGACAAGCAAGTGTAGCACGCATACTCTTTGCAGGATTTTTTGGAATCTTTTCTACATCTATAAACAAAATTCTTTTAGACGCACAAATAAAAGAATATAACACAAAAATAGCAACACGACAAAATACATACGACGAAGAACATAACAATGTAGACATAACGCCAACGGCACCACAATTACCACCCCTACCAAATAACCATCCACTATCCCTAGTCCCACGAAATTTTCGAAACTTAGCCATCACACATAATCCAAATTTTCGACTCACCACATCACAAAGTCCCATTCAACATATAATGACACACCAGTCACAAGATGATAATACTTATGAACAAATTATTGAACAACCCCATACCACCGCTTTTCAGTCTCAAAATAATCATTTTTTTAGCCCACGATGAGCCGCCAACTTGGATCACTACACCGATCAAATTCCCACCCAACCAATCTTACCTCTCCAATCCCAATAATACCACTTTTTGCTTTTCCGCCACCCGATTTTCTATCTAGTAATGTAACATCAGGCATGAATTCCGATACTAATTCACACATCTCAGTTTTATATTCCATCTCACAACTCAATAACCCGAATATTGAAACCCCCGATGAATTTGCCGACTCAGAACCATCCCCATCCAATAATTTTCATAACTCTTCTAATTTTTCTCAACCCCCTTTTCAACCCATATTATCCAATAACCCTGACCCAATCACCCCCACACCCTCTTATGCTTCCCAAGTTACCCCAACCTACTCCTCATACCATTCTGACCAATCATCTCATTCTCCAGACACCCCCCGAATCTCCCCAGAGCTAGATAATTTTATTACCCTTCAACAACAACCCTACCACCTTAATACCCCAACCATAAACCAAATCTCCTCCACAATAAATTCATCCAACCCCCCTACCCCTACACCCTCTTCAAATTATACTGAATCATTAGCACCATCAGCCACATCAACTGAATCTTCACTCAACACTAATAGAGCTTACCGCACTTTTAAAAGAAAGTTCCCCAACCATCCTTTCCCAGCAAAACCAGGAACAGCCCGTGAATACATCAACCACCCCAAGCATACTAACACAAAAGAATTTTTAGCCATCACCTTACCCTCATTCCCACAATACACCTTAAACACCCCCCACGACACTAACGAAACACGCAACTTCGTAGATGAATACGTTTTAATGCCCACTCTCTCTTGGACCTCATATTATCATTTTACTAACCCTCTTTGCTTACCATTATCTAACACTCACATCGATATAGAGCGAAATACGGACATGCTATATCGACTCACTACACCACTAACCGCTAGACAATTTACTTACGTTGGATATAAAAAATCACTAAAAACACACACTGCACCTAGAGCTAACGAATATACACTCGAATACTATGATCACAACATCATCAGAGCTAACCAAGATCAATTCTTAGACGACGATCGCTTCGCTAATCCACAAATTACCGAGAAATTTTTCATCAAGACACCATATATATTCACACTAAACATCTTCGACCGAAAGTTTGATCACATTATTTCAGAAGCACTAACAGACACACAAGCATACGAAAGCTTCAAAGAACGCTTCCAAATATTTTCACTAACCTTTCATTTCCTTGCACCACACGAAAGGGATTTACACTGCTCACACGATATTATGTTGCGCACTAAACAAACCCACACATATAGTTATTATCGCTTCATCCAAAATCACTTTGACCTACACACACCCTCTAGACAACCACACCATCGTTTTCAATTCATTAATTCCAAATACACTTCACCATTTTTCCTAAATTTCACATATTGTATTAAAGACACTAACCTCCATGGTATTCTTCGTAATTATGACCCCATAACCCAAATGTACATCTTCTGTCCCATCACCAAGACCTTCAACGCCGAAGAATCCCGACCCTTCCTTATCCCGCACGAGTTTGTACAACCTATAGAAATCCCAATTTTAGAATTCATCCACAACACTAAATTCAATCACAAATTAAATAATCTAATCCAAAACACACCTTATGAGTTTGCAGTTGGCACTGAAGAACTAACCACTATTAAGGCACTTCAATTGCTTTGGCCACTGCTTCAGACTAAAAATATCATCCGCATCTTAGCTAAACTACTAACAACTTCAGAACTAATTCACGACATCTTCCCCCACGGTTTTTTCCCCGACGACTAACAAGTAAGTATGAATTAAATGAATATAACTAACTAATTGAAATATTAAAAAACTCACCATACTTTATCCATGTTTTCCTTAGATTTTTAGCCTTCATCCGACGATCACCTACAAAAACCACAAAAACAAATAAAGATCGCAAATTTCATCAAACAGACTTCAACAATTCTATTAATCTCTTACACTTATAAATTTATAAATTTAATACCAATGCAGTAAATTCATTTCTAAAAAAAATTTTCCCCACAAGCAGTAAATTTAATTATGATGAAAATTTGTAACTTAAAATTCCCCCATAACTAGCAGTAAATTTCCAAATTCTATGCAGTAAATTAATAAAATGCAATTGCAGTACTAACCTTTTGATATTTTCATTCATTCGCACAGAAATTCTATCCACACTCGCACAGCTCGCCCACGAAGAATTGTTTAAAATAATGAATTTCAGTTTCAAGTTTTCACACTCAACAACTCTAACATATAATAACATGTTTCAAACTTTCCTTTAACCCGGTTGGAAAGGAATCATATACTAAACAAAACTAACCAACGCAGCTTACTAAATACCACAAATCATAGAATAACAGCATGACTAAGAAAAGGAAACCAACGGTACCCAAACCGGATTAACCCAGTTTAAAACTGGATAATTTATTCTTTTGAAGACTATTATAAAGTCTAAGAAAGAAATAATAAAACACAAAAAAGTCGAAAGACAAACCCATACCACGAACAATTTGCTTTTTGGAAAAAGGACATAACCAACAAGACATAAGAAAAACCACAACAAACCCAACATAAAACGTTGTCACATAACAGGACCCCTCACAAAAACCGCATGAAATCATACTCCCACTCCTGGCCTAACCCACCAGGAAGGACGTCCTGAGCATGCTCTATAGCCGGCCTAACCCACCGCGCTACATCCACGCTTTGTGACCACACCACTATTTTTAATAAGAGCTACTCAAGTGTGAGTAACTCTTCAAAATAACCGAACTAAAACAAAAAGCTTTTGTGAAAACAACTAACTAAAATCATAATTAAAAAATATTAAACTAATAAATGTTTTATAAAATGTAAATTACATTATGCAATACATAGATCAGAATACAACACCAAGGACGAACATCTAAAGACAAAACGACCCCACTACACTCGAGAGAGAATGACCAACCACAATCGATATGCCACTCACAATCACAACTCAAAGGATTTAGAGTACGACTTGACTTCGCAGAAAAGGACTTCATTGAACTAGACCAATGACCACCTCGATGTTCAAGTATACGTACAGATCCGAGTAACCAGGCATCCCCTCCACGCACAATCTCCACGCCATTCCCAAACTAGACCAGACACAAAAGAAGTTCTCCACGCAGAACAGAAAAACCTGACATAGCCAACCATTCTGAAATCAGATTTGAGTTTGTTGCGAAGACTTAGTCGTTGTCACTAGAAGACACAACGTCTTATGTCTCTAACTCCAGCTTCTTGGAACTTCTTTTACAAAAAGAAAACAGAAGAAATAAGATGTTCGCCAAACACCAACTTCCATCATCCATCCTTCGAATTGCAGAAGAACTATTCTAAAAAACTCTGTAAAACCCGGATGGGTGGAACCTGATCTAAACTACATTTTATGATTGGATAATTTAGATATTTTACCAATGTAAAGTATTTAATATTAACCAATCATGATCCATCTAACTAACAACCCACTTATTTGTAAGTGCTGAAGTTACTTGTAATTTCAGCACCAGAGAGATTTGAATTTAACTTAGAAATTAGTTGGACTCTCCCGAGCACTTCAGCAACCGCAATAAACCAGTATACCCTAGATCTATTGAGCCTAGCAGAGACTAGTTAAACAACCTGAGACTAGATAGTATAAGAGTAAGATTAGGATCGGTATTAGACTAAGAAGTTGCACGAATCTATCCGGCCGAAAATAAGATAGCGTGACGAGCAGACGGTGTACCCTATCCGAAATTACTCTATGAGTTAACCAAATCGGTCATAACTCACTTAATGGAAACTTTTGACAAAAAAAGTCATTTTTTTGGCGCGTGCTCCCCCCTCAAAATTAGTATATATTGGCGCCGAAGGCGCCTCTAGAAAAATTGGATATTTTAAAGAAGTCACCTTTGATTGACGACTGTGCATTTTTATTTCACTTGAACTTTAAGTTTGACTGAAGGTCATTGCAGGTGAAATAATCGAAATAAATACCTTTGGATTGCCAAGAAAGTATGCTTGCCCCCCCTGACTAAAATGGTGACTGAAATGTGGTTGGCAATGCTGCTCGAATAGTATTTAAGTTTAATCATTTCAGGTGATAGATATTTCCCGGTATTCTCAGCTTCAATAGCCAACTTCTTTCCACAGTGTTTGAGATGCTAATTTTCAATCGCTTGCTTCACTTCATCAAAAAGCTTCAACTAATTATGGCTAAGCAAATCAGATTTCATCCCGAAAACAACTGCACACATGATTTTTAACGTCTAGTAGAAGATTTCTAGAAATTTAGATATTTTTTTCTCGTAGAGCAGACAAAAGCGTTTGATACAGAAGATCCCGAGCTTTTAGTGATGTTGTGATCTTAAAGTAAGGGGAACAGTAAGGCCATCACCCAATCGAAAGTGTTAACCCCAGATTTATGAGGCTTCTCCCCATGTCAGAACAATTTGTCAGTGCTGCGTTCTTTTACTTTTTTACTTTTTGATTCACCCTTGTGTTTTTTTCTACTTGAACTCTAACCCTAAGGATATTTGTTTTTGTAAGTACCTCGTTGACCTCCCTTGGTGATGTAGAGTTCCGCATATTATTTTCCCAGCCATCTGATGTTACGTTTACGCAAAAGTGTTCGATCATCCCGCAATCTTGACGGCAAGACGTTATTTCTGCCTTTTCTTGGAGTGAGACAACCAACAAGCCAACAAAAAATGACCAATGAACCCCCTCTTGTTGATTTCATTACAAAGTGAACAGGAACGGACAAAATTGATTGAAAACGCTATATGCCATGCGCGCTTATGCGATGATTAAAGCACGTATGCTATAATCAGATTGAAAGTTTAAAATTTTTTTTCTGTTTTTTTAATTCCATATTTAATTTCGTTTCTGGACTAGTTTAACCATGCATTGAAGATTTGTTTCAATTTTCTATATATATGCCTGAGGTGTCTTTTTTTTCTGATTCAACAATTTTGAAAAAGGTGACAGCGAATGGATATCAATCTGGAAACCCATGGTTTTCAAAGCAAATGTACTTGCATTGGACTGAAAAATAGATGGCAACGCTAAAGTTTTTCTTGATTTTACTACACAAATTATTTATGCGTGCAAAATCATCCGCAGTCGAAACCGTTTCATTTCGAAATGAGGGCAGCTACAATTAGTCTTCATAGTTCTTCTCAGAGCTAGTCGTATATTAGCACTTGCATTTGATATTGGCTGATTAAAGTTTATAGATCATACTGTTCGAAACCAGTGAAGGGGTAGTCGAAACATTCAGGGCTTTGCCTTGACTTACGAGCAGTCTGAATTTGTTTTATGCTGAACATATTTTGCGTCATTTTTTGCGAGACAAAAGGTCGCGCTCTCAAAACTAATTCAAATTGAACTGATGCAAGCCAAAATGCTGATCCAAACTATGAATAAAAAAACTGTTCCTAAGACGACGAGACTTGAAAGTAGTTTTTAAAGCACGAAATTTAAAGCGAGATAAATATCGCGCGTTTTTTGTGCCAAATAAGCCAAAATGCAATTATTAAAGCCTCGTACTTTACGAAAAATGATCACGCGTAAAATGTCATGGCTCAGGACAACAAAAAAAGTTTAGATGATTTCAAAAAAAATTGGCCAAAAATAAAAAGTAAAAGATCGAATTATGTCTGGAGGAGAAAAAACCACCCCGAGAACAAATACTGATAATCTGTCACTTTCATCAAAACTGGTCGGAACTAACAAATTTGTTATAGGCATATCACACATGATCTTGTTCCTTAATTTTTAAGTTTCAGACGTATAAACATTATTGAAACTAAAACCTCATTTACTGCAATCAATAACAGTCAAGTTATAGAATTTTGCTATGCTGGCTAATGGGCACGTAATACAAATATCTAAAAACCTATTCTCAGCCAAGAAAAAACAATGAATTTTATTATTTCGTGAAACCTTGTGCATTTTACAAAAACGTTTTTATGCATAGCTTAGATTTAAATGATTTCCACGCACAGTTTTCTCGTTCGTTGAACCTAGCCAATATTCAGAACATGGATGTCATTAGAAAAAACTACAAAGAAAAAAAGCTCGATTGTGACTTTCATTATAAGTTTGTTTTGTCATGGTTTTGTACTCCACTTTTAAAAATGCTGGGACACAAAATTTTGATTGCACATTAGCTCCGTAATTTTTATTCAAAGATTTCGCATCAGTTTTCCAAAAAAGCGTTTTTTTGGCAGCGACTGGTTATGTCTAAATTAATCAAACTGAACGAACCTGTTGAAAAGGAAAAAAAATCACGATCTCTTCCCAAATAGACTTGCCAAATAAAATTATAGCACCCAGCGCACTTTGCCAAACAATAAGTAGCTTACAATAAATGATGTGCTTTAAATTGAAATGCACTCATGCGAAAAGGGCATTCATGTAATGTTATCAATTACATAAGCGCCGCTGCATATAGTTGTGAATTAAATGTAATAAGATTGCGATATACATGTCAATGCTCTTTGCATATTTTTTCTTATCAGTGGATTTTTACTGGAGAGCTATAACTTAAAACGCTTCGATTTCCCGGATCGAGGTCCCAGACTCATGTCCAGACTTTGAGGATCGCACAGTATCCGGATTCAGACCCAAATTGCATAGTCGCGCCGAGAGTTTGAGTCTGGAAAGTCTTGACATGAGTCGCGCATTGGCTCGCGAAAGTCTGGACATACCAACATTTGGTCGCAAAAGTCTGGACATGAGTCGCGAAAGTCTGTGTCCAGACTTTCGCGACCCATGTCCAAACTTTTGAGACCAAATTTTGGTATGTAAAGAATTTCTCGACCTACGGTGCGACTCATGTCCAGACTTTCCAGACTTTATGTCCAGTTTTTAAAGACTCAAACTCTCGGCGCGACTGTGCAATTTGGGTCTGAATCCAGATGCGGCTCAACCCTTGGCGTGACTCGTATCCAGACTTTCCAGACTCAAACTCTCGGAGCGACCATGCAACTTAGGTCTGAATCCGGATGCGGCGCGACCCGGGGCGTGACTCGTATCCAGACTTTCCAGACTCAAGCTCTCGGAGCGACCATGCAATTTGGGTCTAAATCTGGATGCGGCGCAAACCCCGGCGCGACCATGGCGGATACGGTGCAAATTTTGCGACCAGGGAGGAGACGTCGCGACTTTGCAGACCAAGGTGGAGACGGCGCAACTTTCCAGACCAAGGCGAACTTGCCGCAATTTTCTAGACCAAGGCGGTGACGGCGCGACCAAGAAACAATTCTTCGGGACCGAGGTGAGAAGGCGCGATTTTGCTTAACTTCAAAAAACCTTTACTTTTCAGCCCCAAAAATAGGGAAAATTTTCAATCTTTAATCGTTTTCACTAAGAGTATAGAACATAGAAAAATGATAGATCATTGAAAGAGCAATAGAACATAAGACTATAGAAAATGCTTTAAAAAGTGTAAAAATTTTGATTCAGATTTTTCTTGAGTTGGATTGATAGTTAATGAATCTTACTTTAGAGGAATAGAATGTGACAATTTAAATCCGGAATGAAACAAAATGTAGAAAAACGATAAAAGTAGGTAATTTTTTGAGATTTCAGCAGTGAAGTGTCTTTTCTGAAAAATTCTGAAAGAAAAGGTAAACTATTCAAAATAAATTGAAATGATAAAAAAATAATTATAAAATGAACCATTGGACAGGAAAAAAAATTGCACTGTTTTGACAGTTAATTGTTTTGCCGCATCCTTCTTGGTCTGGAAAGTCGCACCCTCTCCGCCTTAGTCTGGATAGTCGCACCGTGTCCGCCTCGGTAGGAGCAGTCTCCACTCTGATCGGCAAAAATGCGCCATATCCACCACAGGGGCGAAGAATAAGTTTTGGTCACGCCGTCTCCGCCTCGGTTTGGAAAGTCGCGTCGTCTCCGCCTTGGTCTAGAAACCTATGCCAACTCCGCCCTGGTATGGAAAGTTGCGCCGTATCCGCCTTAATCTGGGAAGTCGCGCCGTTTTTGCCTTGGTCTGGAAAATTGCGCCGTCTCCGCCTTGGTCTAGGAAACGCATGCCGACTCCACTCTGGTATGAAAAATTGCACCGCATCCACCTCGGCCGCGAGGAATTAATTTTTGGCGCGCCGTCTCTGCGTTGGGCTATAAAGTTGCGCCTTGGCGCCTTCGTCTGGAAAGTTGCGCCGTATCCGCCTTGGTCTGGGCCGTCTCCTATCTGATTGCTAAAATTGCGCCGCATCCACCACGGCCGCGAAGAATTGTTTCTTGGTCGCGTTGCCTCCGCCTCAGTCTAGAAAGTCGCACCGTCTGCGTCTTGGTCTGAAAAATTGCGCCTTCTCCGCCTTGGTCTGGAAAATCGCGCCGTCTCCGCCTTGGTCTGGAAAATCGCGCCGTCTCCGCCTTGGTCGCGAGGAATTGATTCTTGGTCGCGCCGCGTTGGTCTGGTAAGTCGTGCCGTCTCCGCCTTGGTCGTGAAAGTCGCGCCGTCTCCGCCTTGGTCGGCAAAGTCGAGCCGCCTCCGCCTTGGTCGCGAGGAATTGATTCTTGGTCATGCCGTCTCCGCCTTGGTCGGCAAAGTCGAGCAGCCTCCACCTTGGTCGCGAGGAATTGATTCTCGGTCGAGCCGTCTCCGCCTTGGTCTGGAAAGTCGCGCCATCTCCGCCTTGTTCTGGAAAGTCGCGCCGTGTCCACCTTGGTCTGGGCCGTCTTCTTTCTAATTGCTAAAGACGCGCCGCATCCACCACTGTCGCGAAGAATTGTTTCTTGGTTGCGCCATCTCCGCCTCGGTCTAGAAAGACGCGCCTTCCCCACCTCGGTCGCGATTGTCTTGAAAGACGCGCCATCTCCGGTCTAGAAAGCCGCGCCATCTCCGCCTCGGTCTAGAAAGACGCGCCTTCTCCACCTCGGTCGCGATCTCCGCCTCGGTCTAGAAAGACGCGCCTTCTCCACCTCGGTCGCAATTGCAATTTTGGTCGCGCTAACCAGGCCGGTAGCGCCGTTGCTTTTTGAGTCGCGCCGTTTCCTGAGTCGCACCGTATCCAACTTGGTCGCGAAAGCCGCGTCGTCTCCACCTCGGGAGTGATAGCACTGAAAGACTTTGTCGCGCGGTCTCCATCTCGGTCTTGAAAGTCTGGAAATGACTGAGTTTGGTCGCGCTGGTCGCGCCGTTTCTGAGCCGCAGGGTTGCGCCGTATCCGATTGGTCTCGAAAGTCGCGCCTGAGTTTTTCCTTCGCGAAAGTCAGGGAATGGGAAACCTTGGTCGCTAAAGTCTGGACATACCAAATACGACTCGGGATGTTTAGGTCCCTCCACGTCCGCTTCGGTTGCGAAAGTCGCGACGGATCATCATGGTCGCGAAAGTCTGGAAATGCCACGTTTTGGTCTCAAAAGACTGGACAAGCCTAAATTTGGTTTGGAAAGACTGAACATGCCAAAATTTGTCGCGAAAATCTGGACATGAGTCTGGAACCTCAACCCAGTTTTACAAAATTTTTCTTGTCGCTGCTTTGATTTTCTGGAGGGCTATTACTCATCTGGTTGATTAAATTGCAAAACAAATAGAAATTGGCTGGCACAGTTGATTTGAAGCACAACGTGCCATATAAAATTTAGTATTTTGCTGGTTCTTTTTCGAACCAATTGCTTGCTAGTTTCTGGACTAGTTTATGCGCGTATTGATATTTTGTGCCGACCTACGAAGAAAGTGAGAAACATGTATGCCTGGGTTGCTTTTTTGAAACTCAGACTGATTTTACAAAACTGAAAGCGTATGGGCTTCGATCCGAAAATCTTTGGATTGTCAAGCGAGTATGCTTGCACTAGAATAAAATTCGAATGGAAACGCTGCTCGATTAAGGTTTTCTTGGTTTCATCGCGCGAGTTATGTATAAGTGGAAAATTGTCCGTACTTATAGCCGCTTCAATTTGAAGTGAGGCCAACAGAAATTGGTCATAATAATGTCAGGACCTGTATTTGACTTATCCTATCTCTTAATTTTTGCCTATCTTTTTTAATGTAGTTGATCACCCTGAATCATGTCAAACAAATAAACAATGTGATAACTTCCTTTAGATTAAAACGATTGCTTATTACAAAGGTGTTCTAGTAGAAATAATTGAGTTCCAGTGTTTTCCTATTTCTCTACTTTCTTAGGAAAATTTTATGCAACATGCGTTTCAAAGCACAATAATTAAACCTCCTAACTTATTAAAGCTCCTAATCAATCTCAATCTCAGCATGTCAAAAAATAAGAAATTAAATTATTTGAGATCAAACCGAAAAAAAAAGAAATATGGCAACAGAATGCCTTATCTGCTTGGAAAGTTGTAGTCAAAATAAAAAGTAATCTCAATGTTTCCACAACCTCCTCATTTAATTTTGTGTAGCTTGTAGCTCAAAAAAATAACACAAACGTCACTTGCGAAGATCTCTTGCCCTATATGTAGACAAATGATTCAAACAGTGCACGACGTCTGCAACATTTACATCCAGCTATATCTTTCAAGCGGCAAACATAAGGGTGAACATTTGATGTTTAAATATTTTGCCACAACTGCTTGTAAAATAGCAAAAATTTGTGCCCAATTTGTTATCAATCAATCGGTTTCACTGGAAAATGGATTTAAATTCATCCTATGTATGCTCAAACTTACTAATTGTTTATGTTTGCTTAGGAAATAAAAAAATGTTTTGATTTGCCATGGATAATGATTTTGTCCTTGATTATATGAATTCACCAATTGGGATGGTTAACAAGCCTACAAAAATCGTATCTGTTTTCACCCAGGTCAGAAAAAAATGGATATTTTGTGCACCCGATACGCTCCAGGCCTTCATGATGAACAAAAACTTACTGTCAAGAGCAGCAATTCATTTTTTGCTCAAAGTTTTAACGCATTAGCTTAAAACGAAGTCGTTATAAACCTTATTTTTTTCTTCTTCAAATCCCGTTACCAGCTGAATTTAATCCGAAAAAACCATGACATGACCTGGCAAACGTTACCTTCATATGTACGCACTATCATTCAAAATCGCGGCATGCCAAAGTTAACGCCACCTGACAGATTGTGAACCAGCTATCACACTGTATACGCAATGCCTTGCTTCTACCACAAAAAAGCCTTTTTTGTAACATCCCTTCACAATTTTTCTGATCTTTGGAGTTAATTTTTTGAACCCTATCAATTGATTCGCCCATTCTCCCCTTCCCTTTAAATCATAAATTGTTTTTATAGTTTCCCTCCAATAACTAAAGATGGTGATATCACTAAATTTTGCAATCCCACGATTGTTTATTAGTTTTAGTTTTTTGTTAACTCTTTTAAAACACTTTTATAAGTTAACAACAGGCAGAAAGTTTTCGAGATACCTCAATTTTTTTGTTTTCACTATAATTATGTTTGTATCTGCATGGGTAAAACTTACCCCTCCACCGGTTTTTCTAATTCGTTTTACCTTAAAAAAATAAACCATGTAAGCTTGTGTATTTTCTCAGTTGGACACATAAAATACTTTATAAAACACTTTTATAAGTTAAAAAAAAGAGGAAAGATTTTGAGATACCTTAATTTTTTTTGTCACTATAATTATGCTTGTATCTGCATGGGTAAAACTTACTCCTCCGCCGGTTTTTCTTATTCGTTTTATTACTATAAAAAAGTAACCAGCGTAAGCTCGTGTTTGTTCTCTTCAAATAAAAATTCTAACAGAGTTTGGCGTGTGTAACACTTGTATCCAGCTAATTCTTTCAGCAAAAATATGTGCCCAATTTGTTAACAACTAGTCGTTTTTACCAAAAAAATGAATTAAACTCATCCTTTGTAATTCCAATCTTACTCTTTACATAAGTTTATTTAAGAAATAAAACCAAGTCGTTTTTCTCGGCCGTGGATATTGATTTTGTCCTCGATTAGATGATTTTTCCCAAGCTGGATACAAAAAAATTGGGTTTCTTAAAATCTTGATTTGGTCTTTTGTCAAGTAATTTCTCTACAGTGTGGATGTGACTTATTACATATTACCAGCTGCTTTTTACCAGCGAGCCTTTCAGTTCTAAGAAGCATGCGTTCTAAACTAGAAATCATTACAATATAACAAGTTTAGATAAGTACAAGCATAACTTTTCAAAAACTTAACCAGCAACAAAAATTCTTTTTGTGCTTTAAATATTGGAGAATGATAAATCTTTTTCAATGTTTTTCCGACTTTCGATACGAAAGTAACGGAATATTTGTGCTCGGGGTGTGTTTTAATTTTCTTCAGACAAATTTCAACTTTTTACCTAGCCATTTTTGACCAATTTTTTAAAATATCATTCAAAAAGTATTGTTGTCCTGAGCTTAAACTTGAAAAAATATTTCACCCGTGATTATTTTTGGTAAAGTTATGGGGGTTTAACGATTGCCATTTTGGACAATTTGGGACAATTAACGCGCGATATATTTCGCGCTATTAACGCGTAAGCGGAGATTTAATCCGTCTTAGAAATCGTTCCAAATGGGTTAAAGGAAGCTTATTTGCAATAATTGATATGTTACTAGGAGCTAAAGCTATCACTTTGTACTTTATATGTCGTGTGGTGTGATGATTTTCAAAAAAATCTCAAATTTTATTTTTTTCTTAATTTTTTTTTATTACATTTATTTTTTTCATGTTAATTTTTGTTTCATTGACCTTAATAGGCAGTCGGAATATTCAGGGCTTCGGCCTGATACGAGCAGTCTTGTTTTTATTTATTATCCTGTTATCCTGGCTGAGCTACCAAATACAGTCGCCTGCTTCCCGGATGATGTTCTCTATAAGACGTTGAAAGAAGGAAATTATGCAAACTGCGCCGGCCTTTTCACAGATCATAACAAAGGACTCCGATTTTCAAAGTAGCTGATGCGGGTGCAAATAATATTAGTCTTCAGGTGTTAAGCAAGATGAATTAATTGTTTGATATTTTTTATTTTAAACAAAATAAAAAATTTTCTTGAAGCAGAAAGAGTGACTTTGCGAAAAGCACAAATAAAATGTACACACATGCAGATTTTCTGACGCTGTTATGCGAATGCAAATTTTTGCAACCTGTTCAGTGTCTCGTTTTGTTGTCCTGATATATAATTGAATAATTGAGAACCATCAACCACATCAAAATTTTCCTTATTGTTCGCTAAAATTCTATTTTAAAACGAATACTAAAAAAAAACATTACAAGAAAAACATTCACAAGTTTTGTGAAAGTGTAAGCTAAGAGACTGATTCTGCAACCAACAAACGGCAATCTGAAACAATGAAACGGACGGCCCTGGCCAGATTGCAAGAGAATCGCCGCCTGCTCGGCAAACTACAGCCGGAAAACTTTGAGAAACCCGGTGTATTTTGGAAAGTAAAACCTACTGTTAGTACTTAATAAGATTGGAATAACCAAGCTGCCCGCATCCAGTTGCAAGCGTTAATAATTGATTATATTACGATTTTAGTACCATTCTTACTAAAATTGAGAAACAATCGATTTTAATCAATTAATACTCGATTATAATCTCTCTTTTTAAAATCAAATTATAAATAATTATGATCCATTATAATCAATTATAATCAATTATTTATTCGTCTATTTTTTGATACAATTATAATCGATTATAATTGATTATAATCCATTATTTTTATTCAATTTTCTAGTTCTTTAGTTTCGCACAAAAATCCATTATAATCGATTATAACTGATTATAATCTCGTTTGTTTGTCCATTTTGTCTTCGAAGTTGCACTAAATTGCTTATATTTTATGCTTTTTGTAGACGTTGGTTCCTATGAAAATTGAGAAAAATGTTTTTAAATTTTTCCAATTAATTCAAATTTATAAGTTTTTTTCATTTCCTCCCCCATTAGAGTTTTTTTGTGATGCATATTTTAAGCTTTTTAAACTGATTTAGTTTCATGATTGATTCGGAAGATTTATTTTTCCTTTACCGCGGTAACCTTTCCACTCATATGAAAGGACCTCTATGAAACTTTTGTTTCGTGGTAAAACTTTGTTTTCAGATGAGCCAAAGTTTTCAAGAGATCTCTCTTTTAGAGATTTTCTTATTGACACAAAAATAATAACCCGTGCGATATAATTCATATATAGTTTTGAATTGACAAAATTTCGGCAAAATAAGATATTATAATCGATTAAAATCGATTATAGTTGATTTTAAGGGTTTTTGTAAGAACTATAATCAATTATAATCGATTATAAGAGATTATAATCTCTTGGAAAACATCACGATTATAATCAATTATAAATCCTTTAAACACCTAATTTTGGTAATTATAATCAATTATAATTGTCAAAAAATCTTCATAATAATCCGTTATAGTCGATTGCTTACGCCTAAACTTGGATGCAGGTGTTCAGTATATCTATTTTCATTATACTTACCAACATCTAATTATTGTTTTTAATACATCATTTTACATAACTTTTAAGTTATGCAAACTTATACCATGGTCGAGGTGCTCAATTTATGTTTCGACTTTGAAAGTCGAGCAAGTGCAATTTTGCGACTGAAATTCCGCGTTCGAGAAGCATTTTTAAGTGGAGCACAAGATCGAAACATACCCGATTTTTGTCGAGAGAGTCGAAACAAACCCAATTTTGGTCGAGAAAATTAAAACATAGGTCAAGCACAGTCGAAACATACCTGATTTTGGTCGAGAATGTCGAAACATCGGTGGAGCATTATCGCGACAACCGTTTGAGGAGAATTGCTTATCGCAAATCAGCCATCACATCTACAGTTTAAGTCCAAATTTGTGAAGGAAATAAAAGCAAAAATGGGATATTCTACTTGAAAGAAAAGTAATTTTCGATGGAGGAATTTTACAGTTTATTGTAATTTATTTTCAAATCAAGCATGATCTCAAAAAATTGACTGAAAGCATACTGTATAATTTTTTGTCAATTTGTTCTGGTTTTTTGATAGTCGAGAAAGTCGAAACATATGTCGAGCACAGTCCAAACACACCTATTGTTGGTCAAAAAAGTTGAAACACAGGTAGAGCACAGTCAAAACATAAGCCGGGCACAGCCGAAACATAATCCGAGCAGTCGAAGCATATGTCAAGCAGAGTCGAAACATACCAATTTTTGGTCGAGAAAGTCGAAACATATCTGAAGGAAGTCGAACTATACCAAAGTTTGGTCTAGAAAGTCAAAACATATCAAAATTTGGTCGAGAATTTAGAAACATACCGTAAATTGGTCGAGGCGGTCAAAACATACCGATTTCCGGTCGAGAAAGTCGAAACATAAATCGAGCACCTCAACCCTGGTATGTAAAAAACGAGGGAAGCGAACAAAAGCCCTTGTCTTTATTAAGTAACATTTTTCTGCTGACTCGACCATGCTTGACCTCTGAATTTTTAGCCAATTACATGTTCTAAACAAAATATTGAATTTTGCAAGACTATTTACAACGAGAATCAATGCGATGTAATTAATAGGTGTTGCAAAAAAATTTAAGGTAATTTGCATTAATTCATTCATCTCCCATACCATTGTTCATCTATCTACTTCTTATGTACATAGTTTAATTCCAGTCCGTCATAAGTTTTATCAAGTGGATCACTTCCTTCTGAGTTTTGGTCCGAGCTTCCTTCCTGTAGTTGAGACCTCCTTATAGTTGGGCATTTTCAACAGCAGCGTCATCTTCTACGACTTGATCCAAGTTTCCCTCATCCACAGTGAATACAGCGCTGTGCTCTCGTACGGTACCTCCCCAAAAGTACGAGTACCAGGTATTCACATTGACGTTCAACGACCACCCCACTCCGCTCTGAGAAACATCACTGTACGATCCCGTCGGCAGGAATCCCACAATCTCCCGGTACTGGCCCATCAGTTCCTGGACTGCTCGGTCGTCCTCTTCGACCAAGGCCTCGTAGATGTCGGCGAAATACTCGAAGATGTCGTCTGCGGTGATCCCCCATCGGTTCATTAGGTCTCCGACTTGAGCTCGGAAGGTATCGTCAGATTTGACCATGTGGTACATCCTCATGGTACCGTCAGGGCACAGTTCGTTCACTTGTTCAGCTATAAAAACATAAATCATTATCACATCACGTTTTTAAGGATTACCATACAAAAACTCTCATTTTTGACTAAAAACCAATAGAAAAAGCACATGAATAATTTTTTTGAACTGCACGGCAAAAAATGGCTTTTTTCCTTTTTCTCCCCACGTCACATAAGCTTCAATTTTCTGGCGTAACGAGGGGTTTTACAAGGTTAGATTTGAAGACCAAATACATTTGTCATAACCGAATTAGTCCGCACGCCAAAGTTTGTAACAATCGGACAATGAGAACAGAGAAAATACTAGTGGAAATTCGCTGGTGGGGGAAGGAAAAGAGCCTAAAAGTCTCCATTAATATTTTGTACGACTTTTAGTCAGTGCTTAATAATATTAATTTGATCATTTTCTCACGTCATGTAAATTTCCATTAAGACTTGGATGCTCAAGTTATGCTTACCTGTTTATGGTTAGGGTTATGCTTTCCCCTAGTTATGGTTAAGCTTTAGGTTATGAGATTGGGTTGCCCTATTAAAACTAACTGAGCAGTTGTCTCTCCTCGGACGTGACAGGGGATCCGAAGTCGAAAAAGGCGGAGGTGATTCTCTCCACTCGGATCTCGTACTCTTCGGTGTCGTCATCGTACTCGAACTCCTCCAGCTCCTCCTGCACTTCGTGGACGAAGTCAGCATTGTCGAACAACATGCACTGGTAACCTTGTCCTTCCTTAATCTCCGCCTGAAAAATAAACAACAGACACTATCGGGTCAAGCTTCCCAACGTGAACTCATCCGAACTCTCAAGTGAACTCATTTGAACTCTCAAGTGAACTCATTTGAACTACAACGTGAAATAATTTGAACTGTGTAGTGAAGTAGTTAGCTGACCTTGACTACGGAGTAGTCTTCGTTGGTGTCCACTAGGATGAAGGTGGGCTTGGCATCACACAGCGGAACCACTTCCAGAGTGTAAACGCCATCCTCTTTTTTGATGTACTCGCGAAATTGCACTATAAAGAAGACGAGGATGACAAGAGGAAATCAAAGTCACACTTGATGGTCATATGAGAAAATGGTTTTTTCTAAACCCCCCCCTCTCCCCCTCTGTGATAACCAATCCCCTCCCCAATTAAGCCGGCAAGCAAATGCGGATTGAGCGGCGAAATCTTTTCAAAAATTTGAAAATTTGCTACCATAACTTTTAGATCCTCGAAGCCATAAACCACCAAAACTTTTGCCAGCATGGTTGCTGCTTTTTTCATAATTTCATAATTCGAGCTTTCATTTATCTTAGGAAGACGATTTCTTACCATTTCTGCCCTCGACCAGATCCATCCAGTCTTCGTAGACTTTCTCAGCCCTGTCAGACACATCTTCGTCTTGGCACTGCTGCACTCCGTGCAAGTGGCCACTACAACAAATGCACAACACCGTGAACACATAACCGTATACACATAACCGTGAACACAAACAACGCTCTAACCGTGAACAATAACACAAAACCTTGTTAAAATTAACTCCTGTAGGGCTAGTTAATTTTATCTTTAACCTGCTCGTAACTTTTATTTGTTTCTTGGAACACAATATAGTTCGTTTTCCCCACATGTCACGAGATACCCAGATACCCCGGTCGAGGCGCTCGCTTTCGGCCGCGTCGGCTTCTTCACTCGAGACACTAAGGAACTGAGGGCAATCGAGCACATATCCGAAACCTTCATCGAATATCGCCGAAGCATACCCAAATTAGAACGAGAATACGAGCAAACTATTTGAATTGAGTCAAGCACGGTCGAGCTTATTTTGCTCGGTCGAGCGAGAAAATCGACACATGAAGTACAACAAACTCAGACTAACATCTAAGGTGCTATCTATACTTTTTAGGCAATTTTTCTTTAGGTTTTTTTTCTGTGCGCGGTTAGGCTAAATGGAAAGATCTACTCACCATTCATAGGCATCCTCGCAGTTGTCTTTTTTGCAAATAATTTCGGCCTCCTTGCCGCTTCCTTTCATGAGAGCCTCAGTCGCGAAGTACCCGGCCACTCCGAGAACCATCAGTGCAATGGCGACGACCGCAACAGCTGCAAACACGGTGCAGCATCCAACCGCCGCCTTCTTTTTCCGTGCAGTGGGAACAGAAATTGGCACGAAGTCAGAAAAGTCTTTCTTTGGCTTTCCATCTTCGGTTTTTACTGCAGTCGGTTTTAGCTCGACCACCATTTTCAGGACGTTTCACGCACTTTGAACAATTTACTGAGAGAAGTTTTTAACTTTATGTGTTCTGACGTTCAATCGAAGACTAATAATGTGAAAAATTTGTTCAGTTTTCAAAGCAAAACAAACCAGGCCAATCAAAAACTCGAACAATTATTGTCAAAGTTTAACTATCTGTCTTTGAGCAAGTAGACTTAGAGACGATGATATATTCGAGTTATGAGATATTGTTTTTCTTTTTAAAAAGTCTGGTATATATCTACTTCATATGCTAGCTATGCTCTCAAGTTTGGTGCTTTTTGTTTACTTCAAAAACAAATTACGTGGCATTATATTTATTCGCTCGCTTTCTTTTTTGACCATGGTTGTTGCAAGCGATAACATCTGACGCAAACTGGAGTCATATGATTTTGCAAGATTCTATTTTGGTCAAAAGTCCACAAGTTAGCTCGAACTTGGTACATAAATGAACATAGTTGCACCAACGGTTGGCGGGTGGCCATAAGACAAAAGCTATGGCTTTCCAAGTTTAAAAACCACCTGGTCACAACACGAAAGCTAGTTATGGCCGTCCAACTTCAAATACCTGATGAGCTGCTTGATACATGAATACCATTAATCTATAATAGTTTGTGTCTAATTTTTGATTAAAAACAAGTGACAGGCCTCAAAAAGTCTCTCGAATTTTCAAACGATTTTGAGTTTTGGTTCTCAATGCCGTTCAAAGGTCGCGTATTCGAACTGAAGTGACTTTTCTGACTCAAGACATTAATTAACGCGGTTCCTGTGCAAGAAAGCCCAAAATGTTTCGAAAACTCAAATCACTGCATAGCAGTTTAAAAAACATTAAGGTTGATTTTTTTCATATATTTTGGTTGCAACATTTGGTTATTTTTGCGTGGCGGGAAGGAATTTAGTTTTAAGTTGGGTAAACTGTAATGAGTAAAAAAAATAATTACTGATTAAAATCTTCAGCTGTTAATCGACGAAATGGTTTTCTTTCGACGAAATGGTTTTCTTTCACTAACTTGGTGTCTTTTTCCAGATATTTTTAATCACTTATTTTGTCTGCCTCAGTGGCATTAAAATAAAGCAAATAAAATAAATATATATTTTTTCAAGTCTGAAATTTTTTTTTCGAATAAATCCCTCAAAACATACGTCAATTAGATGCAGGAGAAGTGAACAATAAGAGTCTGGAACTTTTTTTGTTATATAAAATCGTTTTTAAGATTGGTTGACAAATCAAATCTAGATAAGATAGTATTCTCAATAGAAACGGTTAAACGGCGCTTCAAGATGTTGAATTACCTTCTGCGCTTGCAGCTCATATTGGTGCTCTTTTTATTGATGATTTTGCTATATTGTTAGATTATTGCCCATATTGGAACAAACTTATTATTACTTTCTTTTGTTTCATGTATCAGATACTTATGTTCAGATGCGGTCTTAATGTTGTGTTATACCACATGCTTGAGCCCGGGATGACCAAAAATACTAGTCATACAATTTTCATATATGGAAAAATGCTAGTCATACACTTTCCATACAATTCCATACGTACAGAAAATTGCATGAAAGCTCTATGATTAGTATTTTTTCATATATGGAAATTGTATGACTAGCATTTTTCCATAAACCAACAATTTTGATTGTTTACATTTTAATTTCTCAAAAAATTTTTGGTTGTGGTCGTAACCGAACACAAATTACATAAACCTTGATTACTCAAACGTAGTAACCAAAGGTTTGGCCGTCTCGCATTAAAACTGCGTTGGAAACAGCCTGCTATTTGTTACTTCTGTCTTACACAATAATATAACGAAAGTAAAGAACTTTTAAACTTTGGCAATAATTTTCAAAGATGATTATTTCTAAAATTTGAATTTTTAAATTACCAGACATTGATCAAGGCATACAAAAACATGTCAAACAAAATAAAGAGGAGTTTTAAGCGTTTTTGAAAAAAAGTAATGAAGAGAAAAGGAAAAAAATCCAATATTAGTATATCCAGGACTACGTTATACACACAAAAAAATTAACATTTTGCATGCAAAATTTTTTTTCAAAAATTGTTTGTTTGAATACGAAAATCAGTTTGCGATTGAAAAAAACACAAAAAAAATTTTGGGGGCAATTTCAAAAATACTTTGAAAAATTTTTGTCGTCGCCATCAAAAAAATGTTAGTCATACAATTTCCATATATGGAAATTGTATGACTAGTGTTTTTTTTCCGAAAACAACAATAAAAAAAGTCAATGTTTTCAGTTGTAGCAGCCCAAAAAACGCTTAAATGTTTTGCCTGCAGTTGAATTGATTGTTCAAAGCTTTTTTTTCACAAAAAATTTTAAAAAAAAATGCTTGTCATACAATTTCCATATATGGAAACTGTATGATTAGCATTTTTTTTTTCATGCTATTTTTTTTTCCTTTTTTTTATGAAGAGATACCAATTTCGATACCAAAACAACTATAAAATACCTTTGAAATTCGATTAAACTCATTTTGCAAAAATGTATGAAATTTGTATGACTAGCATTTTTCCAATAGACTAAGTGTATGAAATTGTGTGATTCGCATTTTCGGTCTATGGAGGTCAAACCGGGAGGCTTCACCAATCGAGGTCTGTACTTTTTGCTTACAGGATTTTCCCAAACTTTTGCACTATTGTGTATCTGACTATTTTTGTCGACGTAGTTACCACCCGCCGAACAGATTTTTTCAGATCTATTTACTTTTCATCAAGCAATCTAAAACAATCCCCTGACTTAACATTCCGGAAAAATACTCGTACACAATGCGCAAATACACAAATTTTTAGGGGGTTGAGAAATTAGACGATAAGCAAATTAGACGGAGGTACTTAAAAGGAAATTAGACGGTTTTGCAAAACTGCAGTTGTGAGAAAATACACAAAAGTGAGAGAAATTAACTTTATTTGCACACAAATTGCGTTAGAAAAATCAAATTGTTTGTAGAAAACAGTTCAATTTCGGTGGTCAAAAACTTTACAAGTCAACCATGCATAATTTATTCAATTCAAAACTCTCCTGTATTATTCAGATTTGACATTTCATGTTCATTTAAACTAATTGTTTTGATAGGTATTGACATTTTATGTTCTTTTTGTATTTGTGAAACTTGACTCTTAAGAGAAAATTTTGTTGGCCTTTTCCTTTTCATAGCTTTTTTGTCCAAAATGCCAGATCTGTAAAAAATAAATTCCGTCTAATTTCGTTTTTGTAGTATCCGTCTAATTTGCTTATCGTCTAATTTCCTAGGCCCCAAATTTTTAATAAGCAATTCAATTTTAAGGAGCTTTTTTTTTGTCTTATCTCACTTTTAATTATTCTGTTTGCACAAGCTAATGAAATCATTGGCTTGTGAAAAATTTTTCATTTTCCTTATTTTCTGTACTCGATTATATTCGTCTTACTGATGTTGATGTACTGCCAACAGATTAACTTGAAAAGTAAAACATCGTTGATGAAGCCTGGGTGAGTTCAACAAATGATCAATTTAAAATTGGAGCGAAGAGGTAGTTGATAGTTTTTTGTAATTCAGTTTGAGTGTTGAACTTCTTTTTCATTGTTAACTGGTCGATACAAATTCATGTTTTTTTTACCTTTTTGTATAAAAGAAGGTTAAATAAGCTCTTTTGAGAAATGCACCTCCATGATGTTCTATACCAGCCCAATTTTAGTTAACTTTTGTCAAATGGTTCTTTTTTAGCCAAATTTGCAGGGATTGCACTGGACTTCCTGGAGCAGTCTAAGAATCGAGGCTTGGACTTCCATGTTTTATGGTTCAATTTTCAAAATTGCAAAAGCTTTCGAACATGACCAAAAACAAAACAAGCTAAAAGAAAGCAAAAACAATTTTTCTATGTGGCTAGATGGCTTTTACCTAAAAAAACGGTAATTGAAAATCTTAAGATGCTTTTCTGTCAATTTTAGACTTATCTTAAGATTCTAAAACGACAAAACACTAATAATGGCTCCACACAAAACAATTGTCAATGATTTTGATTTTTGGTTCTTCTGAGTGAAAAACTGAGCCTGGACTGAAGTTATACGCCAAAAAAATTACATTTTTGAAAGAAAAAATTTTTCCGAAACTGTTTTTGTGAGCCTTAAATGCTTTAGCGGCGACTAAAATTTTTTTTAAAGAAACTTTGTAAATAATTGCTGGTTTCTGGATTTCTTGGAAGGGTACATAGCAGGTGTCCAGGGCTGGTTTTCAGTGATTGTTTTCTTAGACTTCCTGGCAGGGTTCATGGATGGCCCCTGCCAGGAGGTCCTTTATTGCCCTAGATTCTTTAAGTTTCTGACAGGAAGTCCAAGGTTTTCTTCTAGCTGTGTAATACGGGTGGCGTGTTCATTGGAGTTTGGGTAGTGCGGCTTTGACTCGGAGTTTGTTTTTGACTTATAATATCTCGATATATTGCAGATGTATTATCTATTGCACCATTTCGATTTGTCAGAGCAGAGTTTTTTAAACAGTAAGCGTAAAAGTTTGTTTTTCGTATGCGTGTTTTTACATATCTTCATATCTCTAAGGTTTTTGGTGACCATATTTTCTCAAGATACCAAACCTTACCTCAGTAGCAGCTTTAGAAGCTGTTGTTCTTCTAGTTTATCTTTATCAATATAGATAACTTAGAATACCTTTATCGACCCGAGATCGAACACCTGAATCTGCTTACAATTCACAAAATGCAGAGTTGGCCTCGGTATGTAATTTCAAAATAAATTGATTCAAATTTTACTAACTGCTATGGTATTCTAAGTTATCTTCATCGATAAAGATAAACTAGAAGAACAACAGCATCTAAAGGTGCTTATTGTATCTGAAGATCTGTCTTTCGTATCTTAAGAAAACATGGCGGCCAAAAACTCTAGAGATATGAAGATATGTGCAAACATGCGTACAAAAAACAAACTTTTGCGCTCACTGTTCCAAAGTTCTTCTTTTTATTTACGTTTTTTGGCAAGACCTCGCGTCTAGGAGAGCTGTCTAAGATCATGTGTAGCCCAAAGCTTGAATCCGACAAGCTTTGACCATGTTTTGACTATGATCTTGACTAAATTTCGAACTTGTGTTCAACCGAAATGGCTGTTTTCGACCACGGATTCCGGGTTGAGAAAAAACCGTTAATTCGACCGAACACGATCGAAAGATATCGAACTCCTGAAACCGGTCCCTGCAGTGGTTTTTGGAATTTGAAAAAATTGTCCTCGTCTGTTCTAGATATAAGTTGGCTTATCATAGTTTAACAGTTGATTGAACGAATGGTAACAAACTTTTGAATTCACTATTTTTGATGTCATTTTTTATCTGCAACAGTTTCTGTTTTTTATTAATGTTTGGATGAACCAATGTTGTACAAAAAAGATGCAAAGGTACGCTTTCTTTGTCTTTAAAACTGATGAATTTAAAATCATGAAATTTTTGAGAACAAGAAATTTATATCATATTTATTCCATATTAATTACAATTCTATAAGAGCATTTTTATAAAGTCATAATCTATTGCGTGTTTTTTGTTTAAAAAAGTTGCGCAGCTCACATTTCATTTTAATAAAAGTTATGCGAAGTACCTATGCCGTTACCTCAAATGTTCTTTTTGTAAATTGGGCAAATTCGGTGTGACTTTTTTTGGCTTTACGCTTTTGTCAACGTGAGATGCAATGTTAGATGGTAACACGAGAGAGGCTCGGAGCTCCAAAATTGCGTTTCAGAGCTATGAAGATAATTAAAAACAGACTTGTGTTTGCACCATGTGAAAAATCTTTAAAAACTAAGAAAAAAATGATGGTTTCAAAATTTTAATGGATTTTAGATTACAAAGTCGACGGACACGGTCAATGGAACGTAATAGATCATCGCGGCCACCAAATGGCAAGAAAGCAGCTTGACTAGGTTTCTTGACCGGTTGGTTATTACCCAGTACCTAGATCTCGCTCAGAAACTATTGCGATAAAGCAAATCGCACTAATTTTAGCCTTCCCGAACAATTCGATTGTTGGACCCGACAAATTTTCTACTGAAAAATCGTTCATTTAAATCACACTGAAAAATCGTTCATTCAAATCAAAACTGCATGGTCTCTTGAACATGCAGTTTGATATCGCCCAACTTGACTTCGCCATGAAGTCAAGCTTCCGTTAGATTGGCTACAGCTAACTTCACACACTTCCCTCCTACTAAGTCCTCCTGCTCTATTTGATAATTTTTGTTTCTATTTCAGTAGTTGCTTTCGCAGCTCTTTTTGGTCATGAAACCTTTTCAAGCAAAACTTGTTTTCGTTTTTTCGTTCAATCACACTACTCGAATTTAATGCATCAACTCAAGTTGGTTTGTTCAACATTATAACAGAATAGAAGATGAGGCGATAAAGACAATTTAAAAGCAAATTTTGGAAACTGGTAATATCACCAGTGGATTTAGCGGGGACGCCTTTTCCTCGGGGATTCGACCCCCTGCCGACCCAAAGAGTCTTCCTTTTGTACTATTTTGAGATATACATTTTTGGCTGACTGACCCTAAAATTTTTTTCTTAGAACGCTTTTTTTTCGCCTGTTTTTTTGAAAAATGGCCTACGGCGCAGAAAATTTGGTCAAAGTGGGGTGATTTTATAGTGATTTGGGAGAGCCCAGAAAATTAAATGGGTCGACCAGAAAAAAGGTCGACAAAATTGTTTACCCAGCACCTATCCACCCCACAGACCCTTTTAAAAGTTCCCTTGCTTATAAGAACAACTTTACATAAGAATTTTGGTGTAGGATTTTTGTCATAGCTTACAAATTAAGCAGCAGTTTTGTTTAACGAGTTTAAGAAATAAGATAAAAAGAAATAAACTTAAGCACAAAATTGTTTTTGAGATTTTCTTCGGTGAGATCTCAAAAGGAAGCTTATAATGCTTTCATACAGCAATTTAAAAACTTTTTGCGGAGAAGTACGTAAAAACCATTTGACCAATGAAATCATTGAATATCTTTTCCTTGCGGTCGATATAAAAAAGTTTCTGGATTTTTAAATGAAAAGGTCCAAAATGGCCCCATACAATTAAGTTTTTTAGAGATTAACAACCTATATTTTGGTTAACTTGGTTCGCAAGTGTATTGCAGTATGGCGGGCTGTCAAAGAAGTGGAGTGATAGAGAGACCCATAGCTACAAAAATTCAAAAAATTTCTTTTTTATAGTGTGACACAACATACGTTACGTTAAAATTTTTCGTTCAAAGGCTGGAGCTTCTTTTGACAAGATACGTGCACTTATGGGCGGTTGAGCAAAAAAGTGCACTATAAAACTGTTCACCTGTTTTACACTTTCTTGAACAAAAGACAAAGGTACGAGTAAGTAGAAGATTGTTTTGATGTTGGTAATTAGCGTTACCATATTGTCGTTAATTTAGATTAATTATTGGTTTTAAGCAGAGAAATTCTTTTTTCGTAGATTGAGTTCAGTTTATAAAAAAAGTTTTAAAAATCTTGGCTTTTTTTGATAGATATCTATGCAGTTGTTAAGCGCAAATATCGTGTAATGAACAAAGTAGCACTATGAACCATTATGATTAGAAAAAGACAACACATTTCAGAGCGATTTTAAAACAAAATCTAAACTGAAGTTGCCAGTGTAATGTGCTGTAAAAAAAGAGGGGTTTTGGTTGATGTACCTTTTTAGATTTTTGTTTGGAAATGCATATTTTGTGTGCCCAATTGTACAGTGCTGATTTACTTCATCCGGTCGAAGCGCATGAAACTTGTGTTGGATTTAGGCAAAAGATAATTCATGCAAAACATGCTTAGATTTAAACCAGAGTTAATATGGTTTAATACATTTTTCGAAATTCGGGCCAAGCATTTTACCCCAAAAACGACCAATTTGGCTTCTAATAGTGAAAAAAATCACGCCGAAACTGTTAGTCCAATTGATATCAAAACTAGATCAAAGTGAGCTTCTTATGTAGTAAAAGTTAAGCAAAGTGAGCTTCTTAAGCAGGAAGTAAAACTTCCTGCTTGTTTTGACAAATGTTGTAAAAGTGCTCAAATAGTTGTGGCAAAATGTTCTTATTAATGGCTCAAAATTATAATTGTCTCGTTCGCAGCTTTGCATCATTTCTAAAACTACAAAAAAACAATGGCCCAAAAATAGTTCGTACGCCAGTTTGCTAGACCTAAAGTTTCAGTACTAGTCACTTGATAAGTTGTAAAATGGTTTATAAGATCAAAAGTAGCTTTAATAGATCTGCACAGTTTCGTACTTGAGTAAATTCAGAGAGGCTGGAAAAAATTCTGCAAATTAGAAATTTTTGTTCTGACCATTGAAAATGGGGAGGAGCTTTGTATTCGGTTGTGTTTTAGATTTTTTGTTTTTGTTTCAACATAAAATCAGCTACCACAAAAAATCATCGGACTGGGTTGAGTTATTTATCATATTGAGGCCCTTACGGTCGTGATTTGAACCACATTAGGAAATTAGGACGCATATTTTTAATTGAACCAGGTTAAGAAACTTCAAACAAATTTTCACCGTGTTGAGAAAAACCGGTTTGCATTTTTTGATTTTTCGTCCTATTTTGAGCAAATAAAAAAAGCGAGCGAGCATTCTTATTTTATATGCTTAAAAGTTTACAATATCCTAATTTAAAACCTAAAAACTTAGTTTTACTTCAGTAACGTTAGTTTACTTCGAGCATTAGCATTTTAGCGCTTTTTTGGAACCAAAATTTAAAAAAAATTTAAAAACTGCAAGAGTTGGAAAAAAATTTTTTTTTTATATATATATATTTTTTTTTCATTTTTCAAGTAACTTCTCAAAAAAAATGTTTTGGATTAGCTTATTTTACTATGACTGTCTTTTTCTAAGATTATGGTCGGAACATTCTGTGAAACATGCACAGTAACCGGCTATCCTTGTTTCAATTTGTTCAAAATGTCATATTTCTTATTAATTTCATTCCAATTGGAGTAAAAAGTAGCATTGATGGGGCTAAAACATGCAATGAACCTTAAGTGAGCCAAGTAAATGTGCAGCAAAGAGCTCAACTTGTCCAACCTACTAATTTGAACTAGAGTCCAATTCCTCGTTGGAGGAGATAACTCACAGAAATAGTTTTTTTAACCTTTTTACCCACAGCAGAGAAAACATTTGTTTAGACGCTGCAGGTGGCTTTACTGTTGGTGGTCCTGGCTGATCTAACAAACGTTTAAGATATTTGTACATTTTTAGATATCTACCAACCTCCCCCCTCCCTTCTAGTTATCTTACGGTAACCATTTGTTGCGAACAGCCCTAAAAGCTTTCTTAAGTGCTTGTGGCGCCGGTGATCTTTAAACTTATAAAAAAATGCGGGCGTTGAAAAAATCTACAAAAATGTAAAGCCTACTTTTTGGTGAAAACCTAAAAAATGCTTAAATTTTTTTTTTAAATTTGTCTGAGGCATTAAGTTTTTCAAAAGTTACATTTAAGGGTTTCGACAAAGCATGACAAAGCATGGGCAATTTTAACTAGCTGACCTAAATAAAAGGTCGAACAAAATATAAAAACCGACCCCCTCTTTTGTCAAAAAACTCGTGCGCATGCCATTGTTTTGATAATTTTAAATGGCTGAAATCTAAAACACAGAACTGGAGGCAACTTCGACGAGCTGTACAAAAACTAGTATATTCTGGGAGCTGCTTAATCAAGGAGTCTAAATTTTACGCCTTCGAAATCTGAAGGTTCGCTCAATTAAACGCAACAATTTAACAGAATTTTAATGTTGTGAATATATAGCAGAAGTGAAAAGATATTTATAATGATTTTGAGACCTTGAAGTTTAAAATGCAAAAATTGGCCCTTTTGTGCATTTCATGTGGACTGTTGCTTGTGTGTTCTACTCATACTCTCCGCCCCATTGGCCCATCGGCCCATTGATGGGAAACTTCTTAAACTTCTCACTCTTCAAGTATTTTTCAATCTTCGGGATGCTCTCGAACTCCTTCTGGTAGCGAGCGACGTTCGGAAAGTCAGCCAGAATAGACGGCTCCAAACACACGATCCCATCCATTCCTGACCATAAAGGAAATCTCCGACAAATAGTTTGTCACCAAGGAGCCATTTGTGTGTTGAGAAATATTTCTCGTAGAAGTAGAGATTTTTCTTCATGTTTTCCACAAACACCTTGATAAAAAAATGAGCTGATGAAGTAGCCATAAAAATAAAACTGAGATAAAAGAAATAACGAATCAGTTTATCAATCTCCCCCCCCCCCAACAAAAACAGTAAAACGCTACAAAAAGACGTCAGCAAACGCGAGTACACGGTGAATGTGTTCGTAGCACGCAATCAATTGACTGAGTGAAGTTTATTTTTTTTTGAGTTTTGAGAAAAAAACTTGAAAAAGAAACAATCAAATTTTTTTCAAATTTTTTTTGCAATTTTTTTTGTGCGACCATGACCTCATCGAGCAAAGCGACTTAATAGGGTTGGCGCTCTAGCCTTAAATCTGAATATCAAAAACTATTCTCCGCAGCACATTTAAATTGCTTTTTGTTTCCATTTAGGACAGAAAAAAGGTGCCTTTCCACTATCGTTGAAGAAACTGATTTATGGTTTCATATCATCATTCAAACAATTTGAAGTGGTTATAAACAATGCCTCAATTACCTATTGAGCTATCTCCCCCCCCCCACCCCTCACGCGAGAATGGAGGGAGTATAGGTTTGCTTAATTGATCTGAAATACCCATAAAATATTTCTCGACTAAACCTTCTACAGAATAAAGAAAAGATAGTTTTCCGCACTGGAATTCCATGGATAATAATAATCGATTATATTGTCATTTTATAGCCAGTCTCTATAAAACTTCAGGAAAATTCGATTATAATCCATTATAAATGATTTATTTTCTTAAATTTTTTATGCCAATATAATCCCTTATAATGGTTATAATCAATTATAATGGATTTTTTCGAGAGGTTATTCAAGAAAATTACAATTTTGTTCAAAATTTTTGCATTTCCTGTTTAGTGCAGTTGCTACGTATTAGGTTTCATAAAATGTTACATTTCACTATCAATTTTTATAATTTTTGTCTTATATACCCCGTTTACCCCCTCCCTGTTTACCCATAACCCCTTTTTACACCCCCCCCCGTTTTCCTCCTGCTTACACCCCCGTTTCCCTCCGCCCCCCCCCCCCACCCAACTGCCAGCTTACGACAACCGCCATTCGCCCCCCTTTATGGGGGGATATTTATTGGTAGACTTATAAGGAGGGGGTTAATGATCTACAAAAAGCCCCCCCCCCCCCAGTATACCCCAACCCCCCACACAGTTTACCCCTCCTCGATTAACTCCCCCATCTTAGTTTAAAGCCCCCCTTTACTAAACGTGAGGGGGGGATGTGGAGGGAGGGTAACCTGAAAACTGAGTATACTCCCTCCCCCGTCCCCGTTCAAAATGGTAATGGAAAGCTGGGGGGGGGGGGTAAACTGTAACTGGGGGGGGGGGTTGTTATAAACTCCCCCTAAGGATAAACTTTGGTAAACATGGGGGTGGGCGTAGGGATAAAAGTAGGGTAGTGGGGGGAATGTTTGGGCAAATGCGGATGAGGGGCAAAGGGGGGGGGGGTAATACGAGTAGGTTTAGACTGCGAGTAGGTCGTGAGTAACGCAAAAATGTTGCAAGTTTTCCACAGGATTTTGCAAAAAAATGTGTAGAATTTAATCCGTTATAATCAAATATAATCGATTTTAAGTGGATTATAATCCATTATAATGGAATAATGGATTTTAAATAGATTATAATCCTTTATAATGGATTTTAATGGATTGTGTTGTAACGAAAAAAATCGATTATGATG